>NW_012108541.1:43601-44475 GCF_000951045.1 Mandrillus leucophaeus | reverse complement strand
GAACTTCCAACACTATGTTGAATAGGAGTGGTGAGAGAGGGCATCCCTGTCTTCTGCCAGTTTTCAAAGGGAATGTTTCCAGCTTTTGCCTATTCAATATGATATTGGCTGTGGGTTTGTCATAAATAGCTCATATTATTTTGAGATATGCTCAATCAATACCGAATTTATTGAGAGTTTTTAGAATGAAGGCTTTTGAATTTTGTCAAAGGCCTTTTCTGCATCTATTGAGATAATCATGTGCTTTTTGTCTTTGGTTCTGTTTGTATGATGGATTACATTTAATGATTTGCATATATTGAACCAGCCTTGCATCCCGGGGATGAAGCCAACTTGATCGTGGTGGATAAGCTTTTTGATGTGCTGCTGGATTTGGTTTGCCAGTATTTTCTTGAGGATTTTTGTATTGATGTTTGTCAGGGATATGTCTAAAATTCTCTTTTTTTGTTGTGTCTCTGCCAGGCTTTGATATCAGGATGATTCTGGCCTGGTAAAATGAGTTAGGGAGGATTCCCTCTTTTTCCATTGATTGGAGTAGTTTCAGAAGGAATGGTACCAGCTGCTCTTTGTACCTCTGGTAGAATTCAGCTGTGAATCCATCTGGTCCTGGGCTTTTTTTGGTTGGTAGGCTATTAAGTATTGCCTCAATTTCAGAGCCTGTAATTTGTCTATTCAGGGATTAAACTTCTTCCTGGTTTAGTGTTGGGAGGGTGTATGTGTCCAGGAATTTATCCATTTCTTCTAAATTTTCTAGTTTATTTGCATAGAGGTATTTATCATATTCTCTGATGGTAGTTTGTATTTCTGTGGGATTGGTGGTGATATCCCCTTTACCATTTTTTATTGCATCTATTTGATTCTTCTCTCTTTTCTT
>NW_012108541.1:5542-43551 GCF_000951045.1 Mandrillus leucophaeus | reverse complement strand
TTCTGTTGATTTGGGGTAGAGAGTTCTGTAGATGTCTATTAGGTCTCCTTGGTGCAGAGCTGAGTTCAATTCCTGGATATCCTTGCTAACTTTCTGTTTCGTTGATCTGTCTGATGTTGACAGTGAGGTGTTAAGGTCTCCCATTATTACTGTGTGGGAGTCTAAGTCTCTTTGTAGGTCTCTAAGAACTTGGTTTAGGAATCTGGGTGCTCCTGTATTGGGTGCATATATATTTAGGATGGTTAGCTCTTCTTGTTGAATTGATCCCTTTACCATTATGTAATGGCCTTCTTTGTCTCTTTTGATCTTTGTTAAAGTCTGTTTTATCAGAGACTAGGATTGCAACCCCTGCTTTTTTTTGTTCTCCATTTGCTTGGTAGATCTTCCTCCATTTTGAGCCTATGTGTGTCTCTGCATGTCAGATGGGTCCCCTGAATACAGCACACTGATGGGTCTTGACTCTTTATCCAATTTGCCAGTCTGTGTCTTTTAATTGGAACATTTAGTCCATTTACATTTAAGTTTAATATTGTTATGTGTTAATTTGATCCTGTCATTATGATGTTAACTGTTTATTTTGCTTGTTAGTTGATGTAGTTTCTTCCTAGCATCGATGGTCTTTACAATTTGGCATGTTTTTGCACTGACTGGTACCAGTTGTTTCTTTCCATGTTTAGTGCTTCCTTCAGGAGCTCTTGTAAGGCAGGCCTGGTGGTGACAAAATCTCTCAGTATTTGCTTATCTGCAAAGGATTTTATTTCTTCTTTACTTATAAAGCTTAATTTGGCTGGATATGAAGTTCTGGAATGAAAATTCTTTTCTTTAAGAATGTTGAATATTGGCCCCCACTCTCTTCTGGCTTGTAGAGTTTCTGCCGAGAGATCTGCTGTTAGTCTGGTGGGCTTCCCTTTGTGGGTAACCCGACCTTTCTTTCTGGCTGTCCTTAACATTTTTTCCTTCATTTCAACTTTGGTGAATCTGACAATTATGTGTCTTAGAGTTGCTCTTCTCGAGAAGTGTCTTTGTGGTGTTCTCTGTATTTCCGGAATTTGAATGTTGGCCTGCCTCGCTAGGTTGGGGAAGTTTTCCTGGATAATATCCTGAAGAATGTTTTCCAACTTGGTTCCATTCTCACTGTCACTTTCAGTTGCACCAATCAGACATAGATTTGGTCTTTTCACATAGTCCCATATTTCTTGGAGGCTTTGTTTATTTCTTTTTACTCTATTTTCTCTAAACTTCTCTTCTCACTTCATTTCATTCATTTGATCTTCAATCACTGGTACCCTTTCTTCCACTTGATCAAATTGGCTACTGAAGCTTGTGCATGCATCACGTAGTTCTCGTGCCATGGTTTTCAGCTCCATCAGGTCATTTAAGGTCTTCTCTATATTGTTTATTCTAGCTAGCCATTCATCTAATCTTTTGTCAAGGTTTTTAGCTTCTTTGCAATGGGTTCAAACATCCTTCTTTAGCTCGGAGAAGTTTGTTATTACTGATTGTCTAAAGCCTTCTTCTTTCAACTCGTCAAAGTCATTCTCCATCCAGTTTTGTTCCATTGCTGGTGAGGAGCTGCATTCCTTTGGAGGAGAAGAGTTTCTCTGATTTTTAGAATTTTCAGCTTTTCTGCTCTGGTTTCTCCCCATCTTTGTGGTTTTACCTACCTCTGGTCTTCGATGATGGTGAGATACAGATGGGGTTTTGGTGTGGATGTCCTCTCTGTTTGTTAGTTTTTCTTCTAAGAGTCAGGACCCTCAGCTGCAGATCTGTTGGAGTTTGCTGGAGGTCCACTCCAGACCCTGTTTTCCTGGGTATCACCAGTGGAGGCTGCAGAACAGCAAATATTGCAGAACGGCAAATGTTGGTGCCTGATCCTTCCTCTGGAAGCTTCGTCTCAGAGGGGCACCTGGCCGTATGAGGTGTCAGTCAGCCCCTACTGGGAAGTGCCTCCCAGTTAGCCTACTCGGGGGTCAGGGACCCACTTGAGGAGGCAATCTGTCCATTCTCAGGTCTCAAACTCCATGCTGCGAGAACCACTACTCTCTTCAAAGCTGTCAGACAGGGACATTTAAATCTGCAGAAGTTTCTGCTGCCTTTTGTTCAGCTATGCCCTGCCCCCAGAGGTGTAGTCTACAAAGGCTGGCAGCCCTCCTTGAGCTGTTGTGGGCTCCACCCAGTTCGAGCTTCCTGGCTGCTTTGTTTACTTACTGAAGCCTCAGCAATGGCCGATGTCCCTACCCCAGCCTCGCTGCCACCTTGTAGTTCCATCTCAGACTGCTATGCTAGCATTGAGTGAGGCTCTGTGGGCAGGGGACCCTCTGAGCCAGGTGCGGAGTATAATCTCCTGGTGTGCCATTTGCTGAGACTGCTGGAAAAGCTCAGTATTAGGGTTGGAGTGTCCCGATTTTTCAGGTACCATCTGCTCAGGTGGCAATGCTTGCTTGCCCACTGCCCATCTTCTGCTGTGCAGCCTGGTTCCTAAGAGGTCAAGGATTGGGACCAGTCTGCAGCCTGGGTGTTGGGGACCCCTGTGCTATGTGATCTGGGTTGAACATGAAGTTGTGGTCAGAAAACAATGTAACATGCATATTGTAGACGTGGCATTAGCCTTGTTTGCACCATGTCATAGAAGGCAACATAAGAGGCTTGAGTGTATGTCATAGAAGGCAACATAAGAGGCTTGAGATTTTTCCTCTCACAAAAGCATTCAGAATTATCATTTAAACTCTGTTTAAAATAAAACAAGAGAGGTAGTATGTTTTCTGCTTCCCTGAGGTTTGCTAGCAGATTTTAATAGCTCTGTAGTCTAAGGGGTATTGTATTTCTAGAACATGGAAGCACAGAAGTTGTCATTTGAAGGCAGTGTCTATCCCAAAGAAGTTATGCATTCTTGACTATAAAAGTAAGAGGCAGATGTCCTACACATTTGCTTTTGCATGGGGCAAGCAAACATTCCTGTTTTCATGCAAAAATCAAGGGAATAAACACAGAAGTATGTTTTGCTCAGGATTATCTTTGATTGTTTAATGAGTCTTCATAAAATTTCAGGTGCGTTCCCAATTCTCAGCTCTGTCCACAACTGCATATTTTAATTACTCTGGAGCATAGAGGGAGATTTTGTTAATCCTTAGCTATAACATGCTTGAGTGAGTTGAATACTTCTTCCCTAGGCCAGTAGCATGCATATTCTATATTGAGGCCACATTAAGTATGCAAAGGCCAAATGAAGACCTGTGAGAATGGTTTTCAAAACATGGTCCCAGCATGAGGGATGTGTTATTAAGTCAAAACAACTCCCCAAAGTTCCAGTGAAACTCACAGGCTACTATAACCTCAAACCAAATACTCATGAATAAGTCTCTCAGGATGTAACCATCACTATGATTAAGTTTTAGGCTATATTTTTAATAAACTTATTTTATTAAAAATAAAGTGAATACATTTACTGTAGAGTAGAAATGCCCTTCCCTGGGGTATTCTATCTGTGAAATATCAAGGTTTATATCACAAGTCCAAATAAAGATATTTCTTGGGATTTTAATCTCCTAAAATGAGTTTTAGGAGATGACTTTTTTTGTCGCAAGTGCAATTTTTGCTTGGATTTGAAAGGGTATTTATATTAGTAGGGGGTGACAGTGAGAATGATTACAAAGGTTGCTTAGAATCTAACATGCTAAGCTTGTTTGCAAAGCAATCGTATATACCTGACACATGCTGTTCTCTAGGATTGTTAGCTTGGAAATCAACTTCAATCCCAGAGATGCTGCTGAGGCTGGAAACATTTTTGGAAGCCTCCTTTAGACATGGTTGTAAAGGTCAGTTTATAAATGATACAGGACTTCCTCAGTTATTTATGTTGATAACTCCTTTTAAAAAGTAAATTCTGTCATTTTCCTTATTTACTACATTTTACTTCAAATGATGTTTGGCTATGTAAAAAAACTTGAAACATAAAAAGGATGTTGAAGAAAAATGAGAAAATCTGAATAAACTATGGACTTTAGTCAATAACAGTGGTTCATTAATGTAACAAATATATCGTACAAATGTAAGATATTAGTGATAGAGGAAATTAGGTATGAGTTATATGGAAAGTCTCTGTACTATTTTTGCAATAGTTTTGTAAATGTAGAACTTTCCGAACTAAAAAAATATTTTTAAAAAGGACAAACCTCATGCTTAAGGTATGTTACCTTTTTTTTTGATACTTCTTATTGGCTAAGAAAAGGAAATGAGGAATAAAATAGTAAAAAGTTAACCTTTCCGGGCATCTATTATGTTACAGAATCATATATATGTATGCTTATTTAATTCTCACAGTAGGCCCATCCAGTAGTTATTTCAATTTTATAGGATTAAAAAAAGATAGAAAGGTTAAATAATTTGGCCAAGGAAAAAATAGCTAATATGTGGCAAATGTGAGAATTCAAACCCATTTTTACCTAGGCCCTAAATTCTCTCCACCACATTATCATATATCTTCCATAAATGTGTCATTGACTTTGAAATTAGTTCCCAAAGAACAGTTTCCAAAACAGTATCACATACAAATTGTCAAAAACTGACCACTTTGAACAGAATAGCACTGCTTTGGATATAAAATTTCTGGTATATTTATCTTCAAAATTAGTCACATTATTTTCTCATTATTGTTACTAATTTTCTGGTAAAGTCCATAATAGTGACAGATCTTTCACATTTGAAGGAGCTGTTTTCACTTCAGGGATGGTAAATCTCTTGGACCAATCTCCTTTCTGAAATTGTCATCAGGCCAAAGCGTCCATTTGGTAGAAAGGCCTGAAGTGCGGAAATGAGGTTGGCTCTTGGAGATGTGGGGCCCAAATAAATGCTCTGTTAATGGAGGATCCAGGACTTTTGCCAACATTGTGGCTTATCCAGCTGCCAAGCTTATCATGGAGAAATACAGAGACCTGTTCATAAGCCCAACAAATGCCGTGTTGGAAGTGGGCTTTCATACCTGTGGTGAATGCTGTGGTACATTCCCTGGAGACACTTATTCCCCCAACGTCTGTGAGTGTTGACTGCTAGAGCTTACAAATGAGTCCCTCCGCAGGAATTGCCCTCTGCTGGAGGGACTGCCTCACCAGATGATTGCCCCCTCCTTTGGGGATGCCTCCGTCCAGTGACTGATAGATGTCAGGGTAACCAAGGCTTGGTCCCCTTGCCTCAATACAGGGCATCTCTGAAGGACCCCTTAGCTTCAGAGTTCCTTCTGGGATAAACTGAGGTCTCCCTTACAATTGTCTCACACTTCAACTTTACCTTTTTCCCGGTTCTGTTTCCTTCACTGTCTTAGTGTTGATCCAAGAGCGTTTCTCAGCAGACCATCTATTTAATATACGGCCACCTCAGAATGAGTTTCCAGGCAAGCACAGTCTGTTACAACTCCTCAATGTGTTATTGCCTTCTCTCCTTTTGGGAAGAATCCACTACATTTAGAATGCTCTCTTAAAGTATAGACCGCATTTGCCCAATATAGCACTTATGTCACCAAAATGTAATTTCCTGTTTTTTTTTTTTTTTTTTTTTTTTTGCATGTATTCCCTACAGAAGTGGTCTCTTTAAAGGCTGGAGCTGTGTGTTGCACATCTCTGTGTCCCCATTGCTTGCTGCACTGTAGGAACTCAGAAAACGTTTGTGAAATTAAATTGTACTTAGATACGCCAAATTAGTCGAGCTCCTTTCAAGATCTTTTATTTGTATTGGTTTTGCTTCAAAGTTAATTTGTCATACAATCAAAAGCATTGATGGGATTATCCTGGACGCTTTATTTCTTATTTGTTAATACCAGTTGATTTTTAAAAAATGGGCCAAGATTTAAAAGGAATGAAATTCTGGAAGAAAGAAATTCTGAAAACCAAGATTTGCCTACAGGTCAAAATTTTTCTTCTAATACGTGTGGTTCTGAAATATAAATATACATACTACAGGATATTGATTCAGAAATGATGATGATTTCTTCCAACCAAGGAATGGCTACTTAGAACTAGGGGAAATTTTATGGTGCTCCAAATAATGTAATTTTGTTTACCCAGGTGATGGAATTGTCACATGTCACTTAAAGCTTACAATAAGCTGTGGCATGACAGCCATAGCCTCCTGCTTATAGCATCATTCCTCTTTTCAATCTCTTCATTACCTATTTCATATGTGCCACCTGCTAAGACTTAATTATGGGTGGACTTGAGTACCTTTGCAGACATGCCGTTAGGGAACCTCTGCCCACAGACATCTTGAACAAAGCACAGAATCAAATTAGAACCAAGAAAATCACCAACTGGAAAACATCTCTGTGATTTTCCGTATAGAAGCAAAGCCTCAGTAAATATTTGGACTTTATAGGCTCACAGGGCCTTAGCTTACGGGCCCTCTAGCTGTTGCCTACCCTGGTCAATGGGCTTGGTGTCAGTGCCTTATATTTCTGTGGTTTCTGTCTCCCAAGACCTGTGTTAGATGTTTTATCTTGCCTCCTCCCTTTGAGACCACTCTCTTATTCTTCATCATAGAATGTACCTGCACAATCAATTGCTGCTGAAACTTGCACCTAGTTTGAGAGTTAGGTAGTGCTATCAATAGTTGAAGTCGTGAGTCTGCCTTGACCCTGGAGGAGTTTTAAATATCCACTCAATCCTTTATATACTGAAAAGATTTAGGAGTTAATAAAGAGAATCCAATAGTTTGTGTCTTACCTCGCACAAAGCCAACTAACTTTCTCACTACTTGACATATCCATGAAACTTTATATTCAGTCTCATAACTACTTTTATGTTGTGTTGAATACTAATAATTCTCTTTTGCTGATGTTTAACTCTTCACATATATCTCTTGTCTTCTTAGAATAAATGCTCCCTAAAAGAAAAGTTCCTGTCTTATCTATCTTTCAATTTTTCAAAATGCTTAGAATACTGCTTTGCATATAACATGCTAGGCTAAATATAGTTGATTACACTCAACATTCACTTCTACCTTCTTTTTATCCCCATAAAAGGGCTGGGAGGCTACAGACTACATTTCTCACACCTCCTTTAATCTTGGGTGATGATGTGATTTATGTTGGGCCAGTAGGATGTATATGCATGAGATTGGAAGGCAGGTGGAGGACAGCTTTCCTCAAGCATGTCCGCTGCAAGCCAACCCCTAAGAATGAAAGTATTTTCAATATCCTGGTGCCAAATTCCAATCTCTGGCCACCAGCTTGTGGGTGTGGGACAACAGGTGATCACAGCTGTAGTTCAGTAACCTTTGGAGCACAGCCAAGGGGGTGTGACTTTGACCAAAAAAATCCAATCAGTGGCAACTCCCTGAATTTACCTTTTTCACTGATTTAGAGAATACCTAAATCCTTCTTATTGAAATGCTGAGTATTTTTTGTTTCTTGCCTTGAGCCCTGAATGTTACATAGTTGCTCAACATTTATTTGTTGACATAGTAAAAATATTTTATGCCCATCTCAGGTTATGCAAGAAAGTTCAGCATTATAGTTCTGTTTGTTTCTAATTTTATGTTTATGTTTCTAATGTATTTTTCATTTCTTTCTTTTTTTTTTTTTTTTGGAGACAGGTCTCTCTCTGTCACCCAGACTGAAGTGCCATGGCATGATCGTATGTCACTGCAACCTTGAACTCCTGGGTTCAAGCGATCCTCTGGCCTCAGCCTTCTAAGTAGCTGGGCTATAGGTGTGCCCCATCACGCCTGGCTAATTTTTAAATTTTTTTTTAAAAACAGCATTTTTCTGTATTGCCCAGGCTAGTCTTAAACTCCTGACCTCAAACGATTCTTCTGCCTAAGTCTCCCAAAGTACTAGGATTACAGGCATGAGTCACTGCTCCCAGTCCTAAGTTTCTAATTTCTGATGGACTACCAAGGGTTGAAAAGTGCTAAGGATTCATTTATATTCCTTTAGCCACTCGGATAGCATAATGAGCTCCTGAATTCTTCCAAACAAGCACAAATGCATTCAGTTGGTCAGCACAAAGGATTACAGCAAACAGGACATTATAGACTGTAGGAATTTGAGTTGAAAAAACCCTGTATTGGGAATGAGGCTTTTCAAAAGGGTCTGAAATGATTTACTCAACATCCTAAACAGTGAACATTCATTTATTTAAGCCCACGAAATCTCCCATGGTTGCTTTTGATGTCATGGCAAAAATCCACATTCTGAAGCTGAATATTGTGGACTATTTGAGGAAAATTATATCTTTTACATGTAGCAGGTTTATCATGGGCAGAACTCAAAACACACTGAGAGATGTTCAGTGAGGCATGAACCATACACCATTTGCCTCTCTCCAAATGGCACTTCTGATTGTGGAGGTAGGACATCATCCCAGTGGTCTTGATTTTTGTCCACTGTGCTGTCTTGTGCCATTGGTCTGCTGAGTGTGTGATGCAGAGAATCCTTTTTATTTGAACTTTCTGTGGTTCTTTCTCACATACATCCTCCCTGTGGGCCTGTAAATTAGAACTGCATCCAGTAGTTCAGCAACCTTGGCTTTCGTGAACATAATGATGGATGCTGACATTAACATGGTATCTTACTGCTTACAAAAATCTTTCACAAATTATAATTATTTGAGCCTTTCAAACTTTGTGAGGTAAGTAAGGCAGGTCTGTATCATGCTACACTTATTTTATGGGCAGGGAGAAAAATATCCTAGAGACAGTTACACATATATTAAAAAGAAGGGTGGAATTAGTTTGGATTTTTAGAAACTATTTCTATGTTGTTAGCTGATTTCTTCAAAACTATTTGCTAGAAGGTTGAACTATTGTGTCCCAAAATTAATAGTCAGTTGTATTAAAATGCCTAAGCCCCAAGTCAAGTCTATGGTAATGGGTGATCTGGTAAAGATTTCTCCACAGGAGGTCTCTCAATATCTGATGTTTGCAAGTTAACTTGATTTATAAGCAAGAGAGAAGGTAAAAAAGACACTTTACAGGAGAATTTTTGAGCTTTTACCAACCTTTGCAATCTAGATTTTGACCCTGAGGCAAAGGGATCATTCGAGTCTTTCTGGTTTTCTGACTATTCTGGTCCACTGGCAGTGAATTATTCAAGGGCAAAGAGACCACGTCATTCATTTGTAAACCGTGTGCCTTGAACAGTGCTGAAATCAGAGTCAAATGTCCGCTAAGCCTGACTACTGGTTCTTATCCCATAGTTCCTCTGAATTAATTTATTACCATTTGAGGTACTGTGTCAAATGCTTAACCTCAAATGCTAATGTGTATCTCCAGTCCTTCATTTGGAATTCTCTTCTAGTATAAAAGCAATCAATTTTTTTTCCTGGCATGGTGGCACTTTATAAATGCTTGCTGTTTATTGTGTCTGCTCCCATTATTCTCTCTCCTTACACATTTAATTCACTCTTATACTTTATTTTGTTTTGTTAGATGCTATAGCCAAATCACAATGTACATAGAGATAGAAGATGACTACAACACTTTCCCACCCTGTTCTAGACACATGCTCTTTAACAAGAACATTTTTATCATCAAATTGGGAGGAATAGAAGGGAGAATGAATCAGGAGTCTGAGAAAACCTGGTGCCGCGCTGGGGACTTGCTTTCGCACCTGTCCTGCCTGGGTTCACACTGGGCTAAAGCATCAGATGGAGGAGACAGGGTACTGACTACACCGGCACTGACTCTTCCATTGCCCTGGAATGATTGACAACTTGTTGGCAATTCTTCTGTGAGAATTTTCAGAGGACAAGGGTATTCTGAGACTGGCTCTCTCAGGCTTCTTGTTGTTCCATTTTTAATACATCCCTTTCTTTTCAAAGAAAAAATGTCTTATATTTTTGAGGGTTCAATTCAGATTAGAATGTTTTTGATATGTAAGTTATGAGTATTTTTTTTAAATCCTCTACTGCCCACATCCTCCTAATGTCTAAGAGGAACTGACTTGGCAGCAAGTAGCACATCTATTTGTTTCTCCTTTTCCTGAGAAATTCCCAGAAGATCCTTTCAGAAGAACAGGCTTGAATTGTGCCCACTCCTTGTTGCTAATGCTTACTAGGAGAGACGGCAGCACTAACACAAACAGTTATTAACAATGGCATTTGGGCCATGAGTGGCTTGCAGAGGTTGAGAATGCAATATTTTAAAGTGGGACTGTGTGGAAAAGCCTAATTCAAATTGAGAAGGGGGCTGCACATGTGCTTCATTTAACTTCAGACAAATTTTGGACTACTTGTGTCATATGCAAATGTGTACAACAATGCTTGAAATTGGATTTCCATTTTACTTAATTAGATTAGTGCAAGATCTGCATAATAATCAACAGTTAGTAGTCCTGCTACTCCTGGGGTTCAGAATTTCAAAATGATTGCTGGTTTTGAAGTTTGGTCTGACCCAGAGGAATGAGGTCAATTGGTTGATTTTGGGTATAGCTGTGGTTGATTATACTTATATTTGCGTGGTCTGACTAAAAGACCTCAATTTTCTTTAACTCAGATAGGTAGACACAAAAATAGAATGGTGGTTTTTTTTTTTTTTTTTTTTTTTTTTAATTCCATAGAAGTAATTAAGGATTTTTTTTTTAAAAGGACTACGCTCTAACAAAAATAAGTTTGTTCTATTTTTTCCTGAGTTTTAAAGAAAACGAGTAGTGAAACCTCGCTGCATGTTTTCTCTCCAACGTGAATAATAGGACTTTGAAATCCATTATAATTACAATTAGGGTGTTTTCTCTCCAGGTTTTAGATATCTACAGTGTGTGGCCTGCAAAGAGAACAGCTTTACATAATTACAAAAGACAAGGAAGATTGGTTTCAGAAAAGCCAATGGTGGAACAGACGATTACACATAAAATTCTGGGCAAGAAGACAATGACAATACCGAGAGAGAGAGAGCTCAAGAGAGCGACACTAAGAACTCATTCAGAAATCAAGAAAACCCAAATAGCATTTATCCAAGCAGAGAGCAGCTCTGCAGTGTTCTGTTAAGCAACAGGAAGGCAGATGTTCCATTTTCTCCCTGTTGGGAAGGTTTTCATTTGTAGTTGGGTGATGTTTTTAAATAAGACTTTCCTAAGTAACTGCTTTATGGAAGAAAATCAAATTTCTATGACAGGCTAGAGGAGTTTTAGGCCACTCTGGTTGCTCTCAGATGGGCAGTTCAAACTTTGGCTTAAAGGTAGCATGTAGAAATGGAAAAAGTTCAACACTTAGAGTTAAGGACTCCATGTCTGCCTTTGCCATTAAGTACTCTTTCTACCGTTTCATGCCTCAGTTTCTTCATTTGTTAATCAGAATTATAATAACACACTGTGTGAATGTGGCACACCTTTTAACTTCCCTGGATCTCAGGATTTTTATCTGTAAAATGAGACTATGTTATGACTCTAGAGAACATCTAAGCAAGGGTACTTTGGTTTTTATGTAAGCAAATTCTCAGTTACCTCCCTGTTTCTCATATTCTGGCCCTGCTGTTTGTTTTTCATGTTTCATGGAGTGTTTATGATGATTAAATAAGACTATGTACAGATAATTGCTTTAAAAGTTATAGAGGGTGACCTGGAAATTAAAGTGAGACTTTTATTGTTAATTCAACATTAGGTCTTGAAACAAATTCCACATTTTTGCCAAAGTGTCTATAAATCATACATCCAGTACAATAGAGGATCCTAAGGGGGAAATTTCCCATCCCAAAATTGGTAAGTGGTAAAGATAGAATTTAGGCCAAGTCAGTCCAGTCAGGGTCCATGTTCCTGATGATGATCTATATTGTTCAAATAGTGGGAATGACCCAAATTCAAACTAATCGGGAGGAATGCTGATGAAGAGGTTCATACTTTCTTTTCCCTTTTCCTTTGGGTTCTTTCCATCATGGGGAAATGTCCATAACTCCTTCTTTACTTCTCATAATAGGCCTCTGTAACATCAAAGGAGAGATCGTCTAAAGCATTGCTTTTACCGAGGTGTCAGATGAGTTATAACCCCTGTGATTAGGTTATTGACAAGGAAAATGTACATTTTCCTTGTATTACAAGGATTTGTATTTGTATTTGTATTTCCTTGTATTACAAGGAAAATATAACATTATCTGTTATATATGATCTATGTAAACTGAGTTTTTAGATTTACTAAAATGCTGGAAGTCTAAATGGGTTCTTGAAAATCTGTGAATGGCTGAGATTTTCTTAAATTTTATAGCCTAAGTTATTGGTAATGTACTTCATAAATCTTATGAGATAAGAACCTATGCAAAGATGTTATTATTAAAGACAAAGTGTTTGTAATGGATGAGTTATGGTGGTAGAGGTGGTGGTGTGTGTGTTTTCATTTAATTGGGAAGAGATAGGTGTAGTGATATGGGCAGGGCTTTATTGATAACATCTCTGCAGTGTCACCTTTTCTGAGCCAGATTGGAGGCAGAGTCTAACCTGCTCCCATGATATCTGGCAGGCATAATGAAGCCAACAACATTTGCTAAGACCATGTGAGTTAGAATCATGCTTGTTCTCAAGATTTATAAGTACCATGTTTATAAAAGAAAGATTGTCTTAATGTTGTATAGCAGACTGGATGTAGGATGGAAGGAAGTGGAAGGAACAATGGATATATCAAAGGTTTCCAACTTGGGTGACTGAGACAGTGGGGACAGGAAGAGAAGCAGGTTGTTAAGAAAGATGATGACAGTTTTGGACATCTTGTTTGTGAAGTGGTTGTGAGATATCCAGCTGAGGATGACAATAGGCTCTGTGTCAGGCCAGTCTTGCACTGGTATAAAGAAATACCTAAGGCTGGGTAATTTATAAAGGAAAGAGATTTAATTGGCTCACAGTTCCACAGGCTGCATAGAAAGCATGATGCTGGCATCTGCTTGGTTTCTGGGGAGGTCTCAGGATACTTACAGTCTTGGCAGAAGGTGAAGGGAGAGCTGGCACTTCACATAGCTGGAGCAGGAACAAGAGAGAGAGGGAGGTGCTACCCATTTTTAAATGACCAGAGCTCATGAGAACAGCACCAAGGGGATGGTAATAAACCATAATGAGAAATCTGCCTCCATGATCTAGTCACCTCTCACCAGGTCCCACCTCCAACATGGGGGATTACAATTTGACATAAGAGTTGGGCCGGGACACAGATCCACACTATATTAGGCTCTAAGAAGTAGATGTGTAACTCAAGGGTGGGGGAAGTATCTGTAGTTGATATGGTTGGGCTGTATCGCCACCCAAATCTCACCTTGCATTGTAATAATCTCCATGTGTCAAGGGCAGGTTCAGTTGGAGATAATTGAATCAGGGGGGTAGTTTCCCCCACATTGTTCTCCTGGTAGTGAATAAGTCTCACAAGATCTGATGGGCTTATAGATGAGAGTTCCCCTGCACAAACTCTCATTGCCTACCACCATGTAAGACGTGACTTTGCTCCTCCTTTGCCTTCTGCCATGACTGTGAAGCCTCTCCAGCTATGTGGAACTGTGAGCCGATTAAACATTTTTCCTTTATAAATTACCCAGTCTCCAATATGTCTTCATTAGCAGTGTGAGAATGGACTAATACAATAGTTAATGTGTAGGGTTGGGATTCACCAGCTTCGTGAAGATGGGGTGACCTAGCAGAAGAGATGGACATTGGAATAGGATGTGTAATGAGATTTTCTTATTAGAGCTGATTTTAAACAGACAGAGGTACAGAATGAAAAGGAGGAAATAGTACTAGCAAATAAATTGGGGTGCAGTCTTGGCTGACACAACTGCATGTTTCTACTTTGGGGCTCTAGCACATTTGTGCTATTTGCTGGAAAAGTTCTTCCCCCATAAAACTATGTGGGTGATTGCCTCACCCTTTTCAGAACTTGGCAAAAATGTCACTTTCTCAATGAAGCATTCCATGACTATTCCTTTTAAAGTTGCAATCTCCCCTTTGTTCAGCATTCCCTGTCTTTCTACCCTGCATTATTTCTCTAAGCACTTATCACCATGTCACATACTGTCAGTTTGACTTAATGAATTGTTTAATGTCAGTCTCTATTTATTAGAATTGCAAGCTCTACAAGGGCAAAGATTTTGTTTACTTTGTATTTTGGGGATCTCTTAGATTTCCTGGCATGTAGTAGGAGCTCTAAAAATACTTGTTGAGAAAATAAATAGGCTCACAGGGGCCGAAAGTTACAGATTTCATGTGATCATTTGCCTTGAAAATTTGGGAGAGCACAGTTTTGGAGGAAAAGTGAAAAAAAAGATTATACCCTAAAACTTGATAGCAGGAAACTAGAGACCAGGTTTTGTGACTAGAAAATAGTTAAAGAAGACAAATGGTAAAGCAATTTGTCTTCCAGATAGGATAATTTAGAATATTAATGGGGCTGCTGATAAGTTAGTCAAGAAAATTAAGGATGCGCTTGCAGTGTTTGTGCAGGTGGAGATTGATGACAAGGAAGCCAGTTTGGAGGGACGGCAGCACATTTGAAAACCAGGCAGACTGTGGCTCATTTCATCTGGGCACAGTGATCTCTCTCATATACTAGGGGTTGTTGTAAATGGTAGGTCAGGTTTGGCTTCTTAGAGTGCTTTGTTGTAATGTCTCTATAATGCAAAGAAATTAAGGATTACAACAGAGAAACTACCTGGGTTGATAAAATGAAGAGAATGAATATTCTAGATTTAGGAAATTTGAAATTAAATAATTTTTGAGAAAAATACATAGTTTAGCATGATATAACTAAAATTCTTAAACATGATTGAATGATATGTTGAAATACAGGAAAAACTAACTGTAACTTACAAAACTTTACTGCAGAGTTTTAAAAGGATATAAACCAGTTGTGGAGAAGACAACTGTCTCTCTTGCATCCTCAGAAGGTCCAGTTGGCTCATGGACTTGCTGGTAGTGCAACTTTCCACACTGGGAAGGTCCCTGGGTTACCAGGACCCAACCTGAAATGGCCATTGCAGGGTCCTAGGAAAAGACCTGGAGTTGTGGTCTGTGGTCCACAAGACAAATGTTTGACTTAATTAGGTTCTGTTCAAATGATGAGCTGATGAATATAATATGTATTTAAAGACTTTTATATTCTAAAATACAAATAACTGCATAATATTTACATATATTCACTGACTTCTTTTTCTACAAGGAGAGTTTGGATAACTGTAACTTCTCAAGAGTGATAACACTTATCTTCCCATGGACTGATCACTTTCAGTGATGCTTCAATTTTTGATCTAGTCTTAGTGAACACCAAGCTCGAGGAGGTATTACACTCCTTTCATCTCTCCTGTTTTCTCTTCTACATGCCTTAAAGCTCTTCTCATGTTTTCTTCTGGTGCCACTCAGGGTTCTTCAGTTGTAAGCAACAGGCATCAGTTCTGGCTAATTTGCAGTAAAAAGGAGTTTCTTAGTAGGTGGGAGTGAACACACAGAATTAGAGAATTAGAGCATTGGCTTGGAGCAATCAGAGATGAAGCAGCTCCAGACGGTCTTGGTGGCAGAAATGTCTGCATAGTTTTGCCCAGGCTGAGCTCTGAAATTAGTTTTCTCCAACAATTGTCAGTGTTTGTACCGCACGGCTCATGATTCACATTCTAGGAAAGGAATATCTGTTTTGTCTAGGTTGGCCAAGTGGAGATAGGACCCCCGATTTATATTCCCACACATCTGATCCATTGGGGAGGGGTAATTCTCTGAAAACAAAAACCAAAAAATCGAAGACCATAAAATAAACGATGGTCAGTGAAAAAGCAGACAATATCTAAAACCACTGTGGGTTTAAAAAAAAAAATCCCTGAAAGTTAACTGCTGTGCGCCTGCATGTGGCCAAGGCAGTTTAATCTCTGTGCTTCACATTTTATCTTGGACACCTCTAGTTCCTTGATGCTTTCTTCCATAGTGTATCAGAGTGCTGGTAGAAAATTAGCTCACTCTTCGTTGGTGTGTTTTGTGATGAAATTGTGGATGGAAACCAGATGGAGCTTTATAGCTTCCATGTGATAATCTGTATCTGTAGGTGAATGAAAATAGGATTCTAAATAATTTAGGAAGGAAGTTATTAAACAGTGATCTAGAGCTACCACTTTCAGTAGTTTTAATGTTGGTACTTTTCTAGAATATTTTCTTCATTTTGCTTCTCGGTGAGGATCTGTTTTCAGCTTGATCCTTATTCAGAAAGTCTCATCCTAGGGGATTTTTTTTTTTTTCAGGCTTTGCTGTAATAATGCTGTTACTTCCTCCATCTCCCATTTATTTCTCACTCACTGGTCTAAAGGTCTAGTGGTTCTGATGGATGCTGCTGTGCTCAGTTGGGCTTAGCTGGGATTGGCTGAGCTTGGCTCTAGGCTGCAGGTTGTATTTACATTTGGTC
This sequence comes from Mandrillus leucophaeus, assembly GCF_000951045.1. NCBI lineage: Eukaryota > Metazoa > Chordata > Mammalia > Primates > Cercopithecidae > Mandrillus > Mandrillus leucophaeus. Next base: position 27,217 of record NW_012108541.1, on the reverse strand, counting down.
TAAAAGCATCCTTATTCTGGAACCAGTGATTCCTTAAGGCATGCTCTTCTCATGGTGGGTACAGGAGTGTAAGGGGCTGGTGAAACTTGCCAGGCCTCTTAAACCCTCAGCTTGGAAGCAAGTGGCATGTGTCATTTCTGCCCATGTTCCAATGGCCAAAGCAAGTCAGATGACCATGCCTAGTGTTGGGGAAACCACGGCAAGGTCAGAGAAGAAGGATAAATTGCAAACAAACAATACTATCTTCCACAGGGTTTAAAATCTTTTCTTATCATCATTCCAGCTGCAATGGGTTGCTGCAGAGAGCAGGCAGCTGAATGTTCTGGTTAGAAAGGGAATTGAAGGTACCACAGATGTAGTGATTGCTGATGGTAGAAGGAAAAAAAAGTTTTATACAGGAATCAGTCACTTTAAATTTTGGTTGGTGAATACACTAAGCAAATGTCTAAGCAAGGACCTGGACTCGGCAAAACAAGAATGGAGGCCCAAATGGAAAACCATTTAGAGATGAAAGAGCACCTAAGCAGCATGGGATGGACATGTGGCACCAGAGCACACCTGAAGAGCATAGAGGCTACCCTCTCGGTCATCCTGGTCAGATGTTGGTCACGTTGTGTGGGAAGGAATTGAAGATGGGTTTCAGGACCAATATTTACATCCTGTAGTTTGCATATAAATCTATATATAAAAATACTTCACTTACAGAAGACTGAAAACTCTTTCACACAAAACTGTGCTCACATGACAATATCTTCTCCAGTATCTTCCAAATTTAATATTTTTGTTTTTCAGGGTGTCTCATCAGTCATTTGCAATGACACTTGATTTTTAAAAATAAAGCCCTTGGTTGTATTAATACATACCACAGCTGGGTAGGTACCACTTGATTATTAAGGTCAAAATGCTGGTGATTAGAGTATGCAAAACCAAGAAATCAAGTTAGCTTTTTTACAGAATGTGTATGTGTTATACATGTTTATGAATAAGGAACATGTTATCCTCTCATATCCCCAAGAATTAAAGTATAGACACTCCAAATAAAATAAAAACAATTTTGTTAGAGATGGGATCTTGCTCTGTCACCCAGACTGGAGTACAGTGACATGATCATAGTTCACTGCAGCCTCAACCTCCTGGACTTACGTGGTATTTCCGCCTCAGCCTCCCAAGTAGCTGGAACTACAGGTGCATGCGCCCATGCCCAGCTAATTTTCAGTTTTTTCACAGAGACAGAGTCTTACTATGTTGCCCAGGCTGGTCTTGAACTCCTGGCCTCAAGTTATCCTCCCTCTTTGCCTCCCAAAGTGCTAGGATTACCGGTGTGAACAACTGTGTCTGGCCTAAAATCAATTTATTTAAAATATAAAGTTATTAGGTTATACATATAGACATAGAACTAACTATCTGACCACAAATTACATGAATGCAATTCCTATAATGTGATTAGCCCTGCCATGTCCTCTGTCTTGTCCAGCTGTAGGCAGAATCTGATATCAGAAGGTGCTAGTACAATTTATTTAAACATACTTTCTGAGCATATTCTATATACTGGCTATATATATATTATATATATATATAAAAAATATAACTTAATTTCAGTCACAGCACACAGAATTCTGTCTTAAGTACATTTCTCTTGGGGTGCTATGGGTAACCGCTCCTCTCCCCTAATTAGTTGTGTGATTTCCCTGACTGTCCTGTGTCTCAACCTGTAAAATGAAAATAACACTAATATTAATAGTAACAACAGTGATAACAACAACAACAACAACAACAGTACAACATAATAAACCACTACATGGTGTTTCTCTAAAGATAAAAGATTTTGCAAGAGAAAAGAGCTTTGTTAGTGGTAGCATGTTGCTATTGACTTATGAAGAAATGATGGGCATCACACAGTCGTAGGCTGAACAAAATGGAGGCAAACTGACCACTTGAACAGCTGTATATCCATAGGAATGTGGAATAATATTTTATGACGTATTTGTTTCCTAGGGCTGCTGTAACAAAGTAACCCAACCTTGGTGGCTTAAACTAACAGAAATTTATCCCAGCATGGTTCTGCAGGCTAGATATCCAAAATCAAGGGTTGAGCAGGGCCATGCTCTCTCTGAAGGCTCCCGTGAAGAATCCTTCCTTGTTTCTTCTTAGCTTATAATGGCTCCTGGCAATCTTTGGTGTTCCTTGTCTTGTAGTTGCACCATCTCTGTCTCTATCTTCCTTTCTTCCGTGTGTGTGTGTCTATGTGTTGCCAAATCTTCTTTTCCTTATGTTAGTTATTAGACTTAAGTTCTAATCTAATCCAGTATGTCCTCATCTTAATTACTTTACATTCACTGGTACCAAAATTTAGGACTTAAACACATCTTTTTGGAAGACATAGCAACTCATTGTAGACATATAATAGAATGAAGTGATAAGATGACAGTCTCCTCAGTTGACAAGATGTTATCAATGGATCAGTAATAAATTGAAGTTGATTACTGCTTACCTTTTTTAACTGGAGGACTAAGGGTAATGTCCTAAATAATTTCAAAATAATGGAAAATGCTGTAGACCAAATTTGGGAAAACAGGGCAAACTTATCACAAAAGTCTTATTCTCTTCATTGTTTTCAGATGACAATTGAAAATTTCTTTTCTTTTCTTTTTTTTTTTTTTAAATAGAGTTTCACTCTTGTTGCCCAGGCTGGAGTACAATGGCACAATCTCTGCTCACCACAACCTCTGCCTCCCAGGTTCAAGCGATTCGCCTGCCTCAGCCTCCCCAGTAGCTGGGGTTACAGGCATGCGCTACCACTCCAGGCTAATTTTATATTTTTAGTAGAGACAGGGTTTCTCCATGTTGGTCAGTTTGGTCTCGAACTCCTGACCTCAGGTAATCTGCCAGCCTCAGCCTCCTAAAGTGGTGGGATTACAGGCGTGAGCCACTGCATTCGGTCAAAAATTCATCCTGATGTAGATAAAGATAAAGTAAGTCTAGGGGCAATAAACTGAGTTAAAGAGAAACTCAAATGATCATGCAGCATACTCATCAGGAGTGGAATCAGTATATTTAAATCCTTGAAATTATCAGGTTAGACTAGTTCTCCTTTTAAAGTAATTGATTAGGAGACAAATATCATATAAGGCATATAAACTGATAGGCAAAGGATATGATATTTAGACCTGTAGATATAAGGACATAGAGCTGTGTCCGATTGTATTTTAAGTAAGCTGAAAAGCTACCATGGTTTGACTTAACCTAGTGAAAAATGCATACATGCTTTTTAAAGGGTCATACATTTCTTAGCAGAGTTTAGCAGGCAGTTTCATTCTTTATCCTAATTAACAATAAAGTATTTTAAGTAAACTGCAAGGGAAATTATATCAGATCCATTAATCTGAAGAACTACTGTGCTTTTATCACTTACAGTCTTAGTCCATCTGAAGATGGTGGTGGTTGAGAATACCAATGTATTTATAATGACAGATATTTTTGTAAAGCCTCGTCTACCTGCACTCTATATTCATAGAATAATAGACACAGATGATAAGGTTACATTGCATTTGCACAATAACTTGTTAGAAATTTAAGGGTTTCATGCGTAGGTGTTAGCTTGGCAACTCTACCCTCCATGGGTTTCTTTTGTTTACTATAATGATTAAATTTTCTGTGTTTACTTGTTTATGGTGCCCAGTTGTCTGGTCAGTCACTGGTCTAGATGTTGTGGGAAAATATTTTGTACACGTGATTAACGTGTAGAATCAGTTGACTTTAAGTAAAAGAGGACAGTGAGTACCAATGTGGCTGACTAGAAGCAGCTAGTGAGCACCACTCTCACAGAGAGGAGGTAGAGCAGCCGGTGGACACTAGCTCTTCAACTAGATGGTTCAGGAGGAAACACTGGGATTCATCAAGGAAGCAACAAGGTCCATGGGGAACAGAGAAGAGCAAGACAGGAAGCCACCCACCTGGGACTGCTGCTGAGTCAAGGGAGGCTCCCCACTATGGGGAAATGGTGAGTGAGAGTCCCCAGGGGCCCACATTTCTACGACAGACCTTTGCTACCCGGGGCAGAGGAGATCCCCCTGACCTCATCCCCCTGGGGCTTCTTGACTGACTCGGAGAGCTATGTGGGTTTTGGGCAGAGCCGTAGCTCAGGCACATGAGAGTCCAAAGGGCCTTGGACCCCTGAGCACTCCAGACCAGCATCAGTAGCTCCACCAACAAGGGAGGCTAGGCTGTCTCACATCCCTGAGGATAGGGGCTGCATCCAGACTGCTGGGGAGTGAACTGACTTGCCTCTGCTATACGTCACCAGGCAAAGCCTGCACTCCTGGGACCTCAGCACAGCCACCTCGCCCCTGCCTGAGCACTCAGGCAGGTAGCAGCTCTGCATTTCTCTGGGATGGAGCTCCCAGAGGTAACAGACAGGCCCATGATTTTTGCTGCTGCAGTCCCTGCTCCTACTGCCCTCAGGCTTGGGAGGGAGTGATGAATTTAAGGACCATTGTGGGTCTCCAGCATAGTGCAGCTGCCTTACAGAAAAGTGGCCAGACTTTCCCATGCAGGTCCCTGTCCCTGCTACTCCTCACTGGGCAGGGCCTCCCTACCTGGACTTCCAACACAGCCACCCTATCCCGCCTGAGCACATCAGTCAGTGGTGGCTCTGTGTTTCTCTGGGGAGGAAATTGACAGAGCAGGGGTACCATCATCTTGGAAAAATACCTCCACTTTAAGTTCCAGCTCTCTTTCTACCCTCATACATTTCAAGGAAATCGCTTCTCTTCTGTCTATGAGCAGCCAGAAAGAGCAGACAGTAAAACATAGATAAGACAGCTCAGACATAGAGAGGGTGGGGGGAAAATCCCTTGGGTAACTGCCAAAATTTACCCTCATATAATGGGCCCCAGTAAAACAGTGGGCCTTAATAAGCACATTCCTTTCCCTTCAGGTGCACTAAGATAGAGAAGCTAAAAGCAGACTCAGGGGGTATGCCTGCAGTTGCAGAAAGATGTTTGGAAACAGATACACAACTCTCCCTCCCAGATAAGTACAACAAAGAGACACAGAAGCAGTCCAAGCCTCTGATAAACTCTCCCACCCTGAATCTTTAAAAACTCTTCGTCTGTAAGAGAGTGTGCTTCTGACCTAACTTGTACAGAAGCTCCTCTCAGGTTTGTTTTCTCGAAAATAAACCTGTCTTGACTGGCGAGCTGCCTTTCATGTTTCTTTCCTCGTTCTTTAATTCTTACAGAAATCCCAGAGACAACCCACAGCCCTATTGCCACTGGAGCTGCAGAAGTACCACTTGCTGTCCTTGGGATGGAGAAGGAACAAAGAGCCTGGATATTTTGCTGGCACCTTGAGCATGACATAGTCATGATAGAGAAAGGAGCCCAGCCTCTCAGTCTCTCTTCCCTGTGAGCCTCTACCTCCTACTCTTCACCAAGCAGCCCTGCCCCCCTGCAGAGCTGCCCCACCCCTGGATGAACATTTCCATTGTCAATGGCTCTTTCTCCAGCATGAGGCTCCCAGAGGTAACTGAAAGTCCCTCTGCCATTGCAACTGCAGAGGTACTGCCCTTGCTGCCTTTGGACTGGAGAAGGACAAAGACCCTAAGTGCTCTACTCATACCTCCAGCATGCCACAGCTGCCCTAGGGAGAAGAGGCCATTCTGTCTTCCCTGTAAGCCCCTCATCCCCCTGTTCATCACCAGGCAGGGCCTCCTGGCTTGGGCCCTCAATGCAGCTACCCATCCTGGGGCTGATTGTTCCAATTGGCAGCAACTCTTAATTTCTCTGAAGTGAAGCCCCAAGAGACAAGTGAAAGGCCCTCTGCCATTTACACTGCCAAGGTCCCTTACCCTGCAGCTCAGGGTTCTAAGAAACTCAGAAATCAATATGCACAAAACCCATTAAAAATGGGCAAAGGATGTGAACACTTCTCAAAAGAAGACATGGATGTGGTTAACAAACATATGAAAGAATTCTCAATATGATTTATCATTAGGGAAATGCAAATCAAGACCATAATGAGATACCATCTCATAACAGTCAGAATGGGTATTAATAAAAAGTCAGAAAAGATGCTGGCAAAGTTGCAGAGAAAAGGGAACACTTGTACGCTGTTGGTGTGACTGTAAATTAGTTCAGCCATTGTGGAAAGCAGTATGGTGATTCCTCAAATAGCCAAAAGCAGAACTAGCATTCGTTTGACCCAGCAATCTCATTACTGGGTATATACTCAAAGGAATATAAATCTATAAATTCTACCATAAGATACATGTACACGTACACTGTTCACAATAGCAAAGACATGGAATCCTGTCTAGATGCCTACCAGTGATGGACTGGATAAGGAGAGTGTGGTGCATATACACCATGAAATACTATGCAGCTTTTAAAAAAATGTTATGGCCTTTGCAGCAACATGGATGGAGCTGGAGGCCATTATCCAAATCAAATTAATGCAGGAACAGAAAAATACTGCATGTTCTGACTTGTAAGTGTGAGCTGAATGTTGAGTATAAATGGACACAAAGAAGGGAACAACAGACACTGGAGTCTGTTTGAGGGTAGAGGGTGGGAGATGGATAAGGATTGAGAAACTATAATATTTATTAGGTATTATGCAGATTACCTGGGTGACAAAATTATCTGTACCCCAAATCCCCATGAAACACAATTTGCCTTTGTAACAAACTTGCACATGTACCCCTTGAGCTCAAAATAAAAGTTGAAAAGAGAACAAAAATGAAACAAAAAGTGAAAGAGGTTATCCTCCATAATGTGGGTGGGCCTTAGCTAATCAGTTGAAAGCTTTAAGTGCAAAAGCTAAGATTTCCTTAAAAAAATAAAAAGGAATTCTGCCTCAAGACTATAATATACAAAATCCTGTCTGCATTCCAGTCTGCTGGCCTGTCCTACAAATTTGAGATTTGCCTAATATATCCTATTTGTTCTGTGTGTCTGGAGAACCCTGACTGATACAGTTGCTTTAGAATGCATTTAAGCATCTTCAGACTTGAAGTTTAGCAATGTTTCTAAAATTATGGTAGGATTGAAAATATGGCAACAGCTACTCTAACTCTGTGTCCACTGTAAGACAGTGTATCGAGTGCTGAGTCCCAGGAAGGAGCAAGTTTGTTTGAGTATCCTTTTTTAAGTAGCACCAGAATCATGAAGACCACTATCAGTCCTATCCTCTTGGCTCAGCTGACTTCTCTTCTTCGACATTTAAAAAGCTTGTTAATGCCAACAAAAGGATAAGTAGAGAAAAACAATACTCTGACGTATGATTACATACAAAGTACACACATAAAATGCATACATCCATGTATATTAGTGCTACATAAAAATAAATGTGATCTCATGTATAATAAATGACAAAAACAATATTTTGTGGTTCTAATGTCTACATCCAAGCTTGTAATGTAATAAACTGACAAAGCACCACAAGGTGGGAGTTTTCTCAGTTCTGGTCTTGTTTAGCCAATCACCTTTCGTTGTCCTGGTTTTGTGTGTGGACAAATCAGTGTTTGAATCTTATGACATTTCATAGCACTTATTTTCTGCATTGGCCAAGTTGCTTCCTTATACATTGTTTCTTACACTAAATGTAGATAATTCTTAACATCTCTGTAGTTTCTTAAGTAACATCTTTAATAGAGAGTTTATGCCAGCTGTTTTCTTTCTCTCTCTCTGTAGCTACACCTGATTGGGATTCGTTCCTTTATACTGAAATTTTTTCTGAATGCCTGTGCTGGATACTATGAGAGAGAATAGATGAATAAAATTGATGTCATATTAGTTTGTTAGGGCTCCATAACAAAATACCACAAATGGGGTAGTTTAAACAACAGAAATTTATTTTCTCACAGTTTTGGAGGTTGGAAATCTGAGATCAGGGTGTCAATAAGTTTGGTTTCCCCTGAGGTCTGTCTCTCCTTGCCTTGTAGATAGCTGCCTTCTCACTGTGTCTTCACATGGCCTTCCCTCTACGTGTGCATCCCTGGTGTCTTCCTCTTTGTATAAGGACACAAGTCCTTTGGAATTAGAGCCTCACCCTTATGACCTGATTTAACCTTCATTACCCCTTTAAAGGCCCTTTCTATAAATATAATCTCATTAGGAATAAGGGTTTCAACATACGAATTTTTGGGAAACACAATTCAGTCCATATCCGATGTAGTCATTGTACTGGTCGTGTTCGTAACTCCTGCCTGTATAGAGGCTCTGCTGGAACTGAAGCATGCTGGTCTTCTTCAATATGGCTTCTTCTAAATGTCTGCAAATTAGGAAATAATCCCTCGTGGGTGTGTTGTGTCCCTTGTCTCCTTTGCTAAGGGGTTGGAATGGGGAAGTTTTCCTCTTTCTAAAGTAGTTTGTGTGTTACATTAATAAGATTCCTTTTGAATTCACACAACTCAATAGGAAATAAAACAAATAACCTGGGGCAAAGGATCCAAAAGACATTCCTTGAAAGAAGACATACAATTGCAACAGGTGCTTGATGTCACTAATCACCAAGAAAATGCAAATCAATACCACAATAAGCTATCACCTTCCATCTGTTAAAAGGGCTATTATAAAAAAGACTAGAGATAGCAAATGTTGGCAAGCATGTGGAGAAAAGGGAACCCTTTATACACTGTTGATGGGAATGTAAAATGGACAGCATTATGGCAAACTATTATGGTTCCTCAAAGATTTAAAAACAGAGCTACCGTATGATCTAATAATCTTAATTTGGGGTATATACCTAAAGGAAATAAAAGCAGGATCTTGAAGAGATGTCTATATTCCCATTTTATTGCAGCATTCTTTATAGTAGTCAAGATACATAAAAAACCTAAGTGTTCGCTGACCAATAAATGGATAAACAAAATATGTCATATAACAATGGACTATTATTCAGACACGCAAAGGTAAGTCCTGCCATTTGTGATTACATTAAATGAAATAAGCCAGGCACAGAAAGACAAATACCACATGATTTTACTTACAAGTGAAATCTAAAAATGTTGAACTCACGGAAGCCAAGAGTAGACTGTTGGTTGCCAAGGGCTAGGGGATCAGGGAAATAGAGTTCACATAGTTAGTCAAAGGGTACAAACTTTCAGTTATAAGATGAATAAATTCTAGGGGTATAATATACAACATAGTGACTAAAGTTAATAATGTGTAATTGAAATTTGCTAAAGGAGTAGATCTTTAGTATCCTCAACCCCTCCTCCCCACTACAAAATGATAGCTATGTGTGGTGATGGCTGTGTCAATTAATATGATTGTGGTAATCATCTCACAATGTATACATAAGTCAAATCATTATGTGGTACACCTTGAATATACACAATTTTTATTTGTCAATCATGCCTCAATGAAGCTGAAAAAATAAACAAGATTCCTTTTGTTGTTTTGCGGGAAGTGGTTATTCACAGTTTATTTCATGCCTGCCCATGTAGAATAGAATCCTACTTTCTCTGAACTAAAATACTGTTAATAAGTGGACTCTCTAGAAACCTTATAAACCCTTATATTGAAATGAAAATAGTTTTTAAAAATACTGTGTCTTAGGATGTCAATTATATCTTGTCATTTTCCTCTGTGCTGAAATCAAAATTACCAGGTGGAATAAGAGTAGAATAGTTAATGAAATTCTCTCCTTTAAGAGAAAATAAAATTTCCTATGCAACCTCCAGAGTATTAAAATTTATTCTTATTAAGAAAGGAGTATTTCAATGAAAATTCAACTTTTTTTTTTTTTTTTTTTGAGACGGAGTCTCGCTCTGTCGCCCAGGCTGGAGTGCAGTGGCGTGATCTCGACTCACTGCAAGCTCTGCCTCCCGGGTTCACACCATTCTCCTGCCTCAGCCTCCCGAGTAGCTGGGACTACAGGCACCTGCCACCATGCCTGGCTAATTTTTTGTATTTTTAGTAGAGATGAGGTTTCACTGTGTTAGCCAGGATGGTCTCTATCTCCTGATCTTGTGATCCTCCCGCCTTGGCCTCCCAAAGTGCTGGGATTACAGGGCTGAACCACTGCGCCTGGCCCCTGAACTGCTGAATTTTTACTGAGGCTTCCAGGTTTGCACATAGCACAATGGTTTTAATCATATATTCTCTTGTTTCCCCACTTAATGGCAATTTTTATGTTTGAACAAAATTTAGTTTCTTTAAATAAACCCTATTTCCAAACAATATCCACAATATCCTATTTTTGTTACCTAAACTTCTTTTAAAGAGTTTTCCTCTTCATTTCCATTATGCATATTTTTATTTTTTCACTGTCATATGTTTTGGTTGAAGTTCTTAAGCTTACTCTTGTTTTCTGCTTCTTACCAATTTATTGTCTTCAAAAACTTTGATTCCATCCCTGGTGCTCTACAGAAACTTCATGTGATTCTTCCGTCACCTGAAACCAAACAGCCTTTTCTTTCAAATAGTCTTCTACTAATTGTCTATCGCTGTATAACAAATTATTATCAACTTAGCAGTTTAAAGCAACACAAATTTATTATCTCATTTTTGTGGGTCAGAAATTTGGGCAAAATTTAGCTGGGTTCTTATCTTTGGGGTCTCTTGAAAAGGCTGCGATCAAGTTATTGGCCAGGGCTGGGGTCTCATCTGAAATTTTGACTGGGAAGGATTTGCTTCTGAGCTCACATGGTATTGTCACGAGTTAGGTACTTGAGGGTGTTGAGCTGAGGGCCTTGAAATTCTTTGACTGTCAACCAAAGGTTTCTTTCAATTACTTGCCACGAAAACCTCTCCATAGTGCGTCTCACAATATGGCAGCTTGATTTCATCACAGCAAGCAAGAGAGAACTTCTGCCAGCAAGTTAGAAGTCATAGTCTCTTGTAATCTAATTATGAAAATGCTGCTTTATTCTTTTGGTTAAAACTAAGTTGATAGGCCAGCCTACACTCTAGGGAAGGGGATTATATAAGGGTATGAATAATAAGAAGTGAAAATCACTGGAGGCCATTTTAGTGTCTCTGCCACAAAGATTAGTTCTTAAATACTTTTTAGCTGACAATAATATCATGTTTTATCTGACAGTCATGTCTTTATTATATTTTAGGTCAGTTATCCTGGCCTAAAATCTTGGAGTTAGTGTTGATTCTGGTTTCTCTCTATTTGTCTTCAATTTCTTCGTCTGTTTCTATGTCATAGTGAAAAGAGTAGTTAGAAAACCAAGTTACAGTCCTAGCAGTTCTACCACCTTTGGAGAAGTTACTAAATTGGGCTGCAGTTTCATCTGCAAATAAGATTTGGCATTAAGTAATCTATAATTATATTCAGTCCTAATAGTTTTTGATCTCAAGTATGCTGAGTTTTCCTATGTAAATCTGTTTCTTTTCCTACTCCAATCCAAATAGACTATCATTTTCATTTTGCTACTTGCCATTTGCCATCCCAGGGGCCTATAGTAACTTCCGGTTGCCTATAGGATAAAAGCCAAATTTACCTTAGTCTGCTGTTAGTTGACTCTCCTGTTTAACCCAAATTCTGTTCCTAACTTCATCTTTGATTCTACTAATATAGGAACCCTCTAGCTATGACTGCAGTAAGCTATTCATTATACCTTGACTTTTCTCTATGGCTTGTGTCAACTCTACTTTCTCCCTGATTATCATTCATACATTCCCTCTGCGTGTGTAACCTCTGTGCAACCTCTGTACATTCTTTAGCGATCAACTGAACTTTAATCTTTACTACGTAGATGATTAGTATACCGATTTCATATTTGGAAACACTAAGGTTCAAATTTTGGCATTGCACGGGTAAGCTTTATTACTTACGCATGTTTAAACTCTTTCAGTCTCATCTTTAAGGGTATTAATACCTTGCTCATGGGTTATTTTAAGAGTTACATAAAACAATTGTCAAGTGCTTAACACAGTCCCTGGTACACAGCAAGTTCTCAAAAATTATTATTGTCCCTCATTTTTTTCCAGTCTGTTTTAACTCTTCTTGACACTGAAATACTATAACATATTGTTCGGTGGTCTCACATATTTTTCTACCTTTCATTGTTAATTGACTTTTTTTTCTTTTACGCAAGCCTTATTATGCCTCCAAAGGGTAGGGACTATGCTTTGTACTCTTTTATATTTCTCTCATCGCCTAGAACAAGTGCTTTGTAGCACATTTATTACCCGCCCTTCTCTGAACTTACCATCCATGTTCATGCCACCATTATTTCATGCTTTCCCCCCAGCTCTTTCTTTTACTTTTGATGTATCAATTTTGTAATTCTTTTGGTATCAACCCTATGTTTCTCAATGATTCATTCAACAGGTATTTATTAAGAGTCTACAATATGTTAGGTACATTGTTGCACTCCAGGGATTCATTGATGAACTAAGACCAACATATTTTCTGACTCATGGAACTCACAGTCTAGTGAGGGAAAAATGATATTTGTAAATATTCACAGAAACAAATACACATGGTTCCATCAGGAAACTGATATATCATCAAGAAATAGTAGAAATTGATGTGGCATGATGAGCAACTATAATGGGGAAATTTGGTAGGGATAGTTGATATATGAAAAATAATAAAAATTATCTGGGTGAAGAGATAATGGAAGAGTATGATGTGAGAGGGAACATGGTGAATAAGATTCAGGGCAGAACTAGCTTTTAAAATTTTTGGAGTAAGTCTAGGGATGAACCAGGCCAGTAGTGTGGGAGGTAACCTGAAGAGCCACTTTTTTGGTTTCCGTTTACATATATCATGATCTTGCTTTAATTCTCCATAATATTAACAGTTGTCATGCTAAAATTTACTTTAAAATAGATATCTATTTTAGAGAATGTATTCAGGAGACCAATTGTATAATTTGTTGCCTCCAGCTATGGTTCTGAGTAATAGGAACTGAAAAACCACTGTGGGCGCACCTCAAAGTGGGATAGGATTCTGGGAGTAAGTCAGATTGGAGTGGTAGAAGGGGCCAGGTCACACAGGGAATATTGTATTAGGTTAAGGAGATTTATCCCAGGGGAAATTATAGGATAGAGATTTTTAATTTTAAGGATTATAGGATAGAGATTTTAATTTTAAGCTAGAGAGTTAATGAGATCTAATTCAAATTTTGAAAGCTATCTTTGGCTGCCATGTGGTGGCAGAGGACATCTCTGAATCATTTTTTGTCACTCGATTTTTTTGTGAAGCAGGATGTCGTTATATGACTAACGTTTATTTTAATCTACTTGATATTATAGCATCTTCCCCCATTCAACTATATGCTGTATCAATTAGGATTTGGTGTGCAAACAGAAGAATCCCAAATAACAGCTTAAACAAATAGAAGTTTGTTTTTATCTCATATAAAGGAACCTTGAAGTAAACATTCCAGGATTAGTATGGAAGCTTAGCAGTCATCAAGGAGCTGCAGTCCTTTTTTCTGTTACTCTATCAGCATAGTGTGTCTGCTTCAGGGCCCAAGATGGTCACTTGAATTCACTTTGGTCTTCCAGTTAGCAACGAGGAGAAGGGATTGATGAAGGGCATGTCTTCTTTATTTAAGGACACTTCTTGGAAGTTACAAATGATGTTTCCATGTTCTAGAACTTAATTACATACCAACTCCCAGCTCCAATGAATGCTGGGGTATGGTTAGTGTTCTGTGGGGTCAAATGACTAGCTAAAAATGCAAGGCTCTATTCTCATGGAAAAAGGAGAACATGAACATTTGGGGCAAATTTGGATTTTTGGCCACCCTCTTCCTTTTTAGGGAGGCAACCCTGAATTCCATTAAGTTACTAATTGTAGTTCAAAGTCCAGGATCTCTGAGAGTTAGGCAAACCTGTCCATGAAACCTGGGTGTGACTTTTAAAGTTCTGGTAGTGCATAAATTAAAAGACAAATTGCCATAAACACAACTAACATACCATACTGGGGAGAAGGAATAGGATAATGGCAATAAAAACTCCCATTTAGAAATGGACAGAATGAAAACAACCATCATTCACTGGTCCTTAGCAATTACAAATTCCCTGCAGGCAGGAATGTGAGGGATAAGTTCCTTGATTAGCCATCCGGAAACCCCCGATTCTGTTCTTTGGAAGGAACTCCCCCATCCATTGACCGGTGTAGTTTTGGCTTTGCTCCTGGAAAGTTTTTTCTTTTCTATTTCCATGCAAGGACATCCCTGAGGACAACAATGGTTAGTAAGCCCCATGGAGTCTTTCACATTACTTATTATTTTTGCTGTTTTTTTGCGGGGAGTGGGGCAGGAATTGTATTCTGAAGTATAGACAGTTATAGACCTTTCCCCTCGCCAAAGGTGGCTCTAACAATATCTCCCATCCTACGAGTTCTTCTTACAAAATGAGCATGTTATTTCTCCATGAAAGTACAGTCTATGTTTCTTGTCCTTGAAACTTGCAACTTTTGACTGCCTCAATGAGAGTATGGCAGAATAGCACCAAGTGACTTCCAATGCAAGGTCATAAAAGGTGAGGCAGCTTCTACCCGCCTTTCTGGGATGCTTTCTCTTAGAAACCAGCCACCATGTTATGAGGGAGCTCTGCCATCATGAAAAGAGGGTTCCTAGATTTCCACCCTCTAATAATTTGCTGTCACCTACTACCCACCACACCTAAGAAGCCAATACCTAATATTTTTTAGGTACCCACTTCCAGGTATCCACATTCTGAATCACTTTGGATTAGATTCAGCTATGCGTAACCGATAAATAAAAGTAACAGTGGCTTACATAAGATAGAAGTATATTTCTGATCAACACAGAGGACTCCAGAGGTAAGAAACCCAGGATTTTTATGGTAGTTACATGATTATCAGGATTCAGTTTCTTCTATCTTAGTGCTCTGTTATTCTTAATTTGATGCCTCATGTTCCAAGACAGCTGCTTCAACTCTAATCATCATGCCCACTCTCTAGCCAGGAGTAAGGAAAAAGGTAGGAGAGAAAGATCATTCTTCTTTCTTTAAGGGCATTTATTACATGCAGCTTCCATTTATACTCCATTTTTCAGCAACTAGTCACCTGGCTGCACTTAGCTGGAAGGGAAGATGGGAAATGTTTTTATTCTGGGTAGTCATGTACCATAGTTATGTACCATGAGTAGCCCTTATTTACAGTCTCTTTAAAATTACTTAGCTGTGTTTTATATTTTCTTTATATCATTTTCTCACGAATTTAAAGTTTTAAATGAACTGTGTTATGCAAGGGAACATTAGTGGGACTTAATCAGAAAGGGGGCATTTTGGGATGATAAAGCTGAGAAAATTAAGCCTCACATGTGTCCTTGGGATCTGGACTCCCAGGACCTCATTCACTACCGGTAACTGAATCCCCCACACCAACCCTTATTAACCATTCTCACAGCAAATTCTGGTCTTCCCAAAGGATTTATTATTTATATTTTGGGAAGGCAATTACAAGTTTATAGTAAGATTTAAGTTTGATAAGAACCCCAGTGATCTTTTCTGTATTTCATCTCAATAACCTGACCAAGGATTTCTTTTTCCCTAGCTTAATAAACTTTGTCAAATCTGATACTAGGAGAAAAAGCTGTATGATCAAATGAAAACTTCTTTTTGTTTATCAAAAATAAGTTGATAAGAGATACAGTAGCCCCCTCTTATTTGTGAGTGATATGTTCCAAGACGCCAGTGGATTCCTGGAACCATGGATACTGCCAAACCCTGTACTATGTTTTTTCCTATATATATATATCTATGATAAAGTTTAATTTGAAATTAGGCACAGTATGAGACTAACAACAATAATAATAAACATAGAACAATTATAACAATGCAATGTGATAAAAGTTATGTGAATGTGGTCTCTTTCAAAATATCTCATGCACCATACTCACCCTCCTTTTTCTTGTAATCTAGTGATCACAAGGAAACTCAGATGGCTGCTGAGTGACTAACAGGCAGGTAGCATATACAGCATGGGTATGCTGGGCAGAGATGATTCATATCCTGGGTAGGATGGAGTAGAAAGTGCAAGATTTTTATCACGCTATTCAGAAAAATGCGCAATTTAAAACTTATGAGTTGTCTATTTCTGAAATTTTCCATTTAATATTTTCAAACTGAAGTTGACCATGGGTAACTGAAACACAGAAAGTGAAACCATGGAGAAGAGTGACTACTGTAATGACTTATCTCTTGTCGTGTCTAAGAGGAAGATTAATGAGACATTCAGGTGATAAAAACTCACTAAATTCATTTACATATTCTTCAGTACTATTAACTGGGTTCTAATGTGGCAGATGCAGCACTAGCTGCTGGGAATATTGTGACGAATAGAACAGCCAGTCTTGACTGTAGTAGGCTAAATAATGACTAGTACATATAGTGATCCAAGTCCTAATCCACAGAACTTGTGAATATGTTACCCTGTCTGATAAAAGAGACTTTGCAGATGTGATGAAGTTAAGGATCTTGATTTGGGGAGAATATTCTGGATTATCTGGGTGGGCCCTGAATGTAATCACAGTGTCCTTCTAAGAGGGATGCAGAGGGAATGTGAGAGAAGAGGAAGAAGGCAATGTGATAAAGGAAGGGGAGATGCAAAGCCATGGGCCTCGGAGGCAGGACAGCTTCCAGAAGGGAAAGGCCACAAAAAGGATTCTCCCCTAGAGCCTCCACTGGGAGTGGGGCCCTTCCCACAACTCAGTTTCAGCCCACCGAAACACTCAACTTTTGGTCTCCAAAACTGAGTAAGAATAAATTTCTACTGTTGTAAGCCACCAATTTTGTAGTAATTTGTTACAGCAGCTACAAAGAACTAATTGCCTTTCACAGAGCTTATAACCTAGTGGGTTAAAAGGCAATGAGAATAAGGAATGAAACGATATCTTATCAGAAACTTGAAAGAGCAATAGGGTTTAGTCTGGGTAAGAAAGTGAGGAAGGGAAACATCGGAGATAGCTGTAAGTATTGAGTTTTAAAAAGTCAGCCAGCCTCTTTGAAGTGGAGAATGCTTTTGTGGGAGCAGGGGATTGGGGGGAATGTTGTGGCAAAAGATGAGGCTGAATGAATCATTAAGCAGGTGATAGATGATGAGGGTTCAAGTCATGCTAAGGAGTTTGCACTTCATTCTTAGAGCCTGGGAGCTGTACCAGAGTCCTGAGTAGAGGGATAGCATAATCAGGCCTCCATTTTTGAAAAACTTCTCCTACTGTAGGGTGGGTTATTGGAAAGCCCCTCATACCACATCACTCTCTTCAGGACCCATTCTTGGGCCTTTCGGGTTTAGACATTTTGTCTTATTATTTTGGTCATTTTGCCAAACATGAAATTTTATTTGCAGATTCTCTTGGTTTCAAGAGATCTCTTTTTGCCTCCTCTCCCCTGAACTTCAGACACATACATCTGTGTGCCTCCTCAACAACTCCATTTGGATAATAAGAAGTATCTAAAATTTAGCATTCCCAAACTGATCTCCAGATTTTCTCTTATTCTAAAGCTATTCCACATCTCAATACATGACTCCTTTTCAATTGTTCAAGTCAAATACCTTGAAATTGCCCATGACTTTTATTTTCTCTCATGTCCTACATGCAATCCAACAGGAAATTCTTCATAAGAAACACATCCAAAATCTGATCGCTTCTTGCCATCCACACTGCTTTCCTGGTCCAAGCTACTATTACCACTCAGCTATATTATTGCAGCCACCTTTGAATTCACTCCCTGATGCTACCCCGCCTCCTTATGGCTATGCTCAACACAACAAGATCACTCTTTTAACAGGAGTAATCTTGTTAAAACTTAACTCATGTTCCTCCTTTGCTTAACACCTTCCAGTGGCTCCCCATTTCATGTAGAGTAGAAACCAGTGGCCTCCGGGCTCTACAGGATCTACCCCTCACATCCCAAGTGAAGATGTAACCTCCTGCTCACAGCCTTCCCCCTTTTCCACTCTGCTCAGTCTCGCTAGCCTCCTTTCTGTTCCCTGAAATTGGGCATGCTCTCCCCAGGGCCTTACACTTCCATTTTCTGCAGTGATTCCCTTTCAGACATCCATGTTACCAGTTTCCTCATCTGTTTCAAATCTTTGCTCAAACATCCCCTTCTCAGCAAGGTCTTTTCTGACCATTGTATCTGAAATCACAAACTTCCCCAACTTTCTTCCCCTTCAGCACTCTCTATTCCTCTGTTTTATTTTTTTTCGATAGCACATACTTTAATACTATATAATTTCTTTCTTTATTACTATTTTTAAAAGGTATTCCTCTCCCCTGTGGAAACTAAGTTCAATGAAGGAAGACATTTTGCCTGTTTTGTTTTTCAGTTTATTCTCAGTGTCTAAAACATTTCCTGTCACATAAGGGGTGCTTAATAAGTGGTACTTGAATGAATGAGTCAGTGACAGCTGTGTTACGACAGTTTTATTTGGTGATCTTTCTGTATTTCTTATTCAGGTCAGAAGTTTATTTGATATTCACAACATGCAACTAAGGGCTCTTTAAGTCTGGAGCCATGTCACATTTCAGATAGGAAAGGTGAGACACTGACAAGCTCTTCTGTAAGCAGTGAATGTTAGCACATCTGAATATCTACTGGAAGAATGAACTTACATGCCATAGTTATTTACAATGATTGTGTTTTCTCCCTATCCTAGAGCTTCTTATAGGGTTTGCCATGGCATGCTAAGATAATGGTCTCCTAAGCCCTTAGGAAGGCCGGGGTGACTGGAACTCCCAGGCAGCTGTCTCTGGAGGGAGCAGTTTTATCTAAGGCTTCTTAGAGGGTGGCCCGGAGCAGTGTCTGCTAGCACACTCCCCATGTGTGTTGGGGGTGGCGAAGGTACTTATCCGGCTTAGCTTCTGTACTGGGGCATGGCTACCTCCTCATCTCCTCCAGCAGCCCACTGCAGGGCATTTTGCTGCTCAGTATGCATAAGAAGTCTGGGCACTACTGAAGGATCTCATGTTCTAGGTGTCTGAAGAGCACTGGCCAAGCATGTAGGTTAAGGTGATGCCAGTGGGGTGGTGGTGGGGCTGGCAGGCTAGATGGAGGTTCCTTGTGACTGCACCTCCAGACAGGAATCAAGAAGCTCTTTCTTGTCAAATATCAGATACTTCTGTCCATCCATGGATGGGCCCTTTTACTTATGTCCAAGCCAGCTACAGGGTTTTGTTCTATAATATATGTATTCTAAAAATCAAGGCTTCCTCATTATTTTGAAATCCTTGATATGAAAATTTCATTTGGATTTAAAATGTCTTCATGTTATTACAAGAAACTGAATAGTTATATTTGTCAATGGAAGAGCTCTTAAATTCCTTAAATATAATTTCAGCTGTCGTAAATTTTTGAATGGTTGCATAAAAAGGTTTTATTTCTTTTTTTTTTTTTAATTGCTTACTAGTAAGAACAGTTTCTCATTGATGGTGTCCATCAAGAATTTATGGAGATCATCATTAAAATGTCTTGAACAGGAATTTAATAAAACCATCTTAATTTTAACCATGCATACCACTTTTTAATATCACGTTTTTAATGGCTAAATGGCTTCATTAAAAAATGTTGAAATATTTTAAGAGAAGTTTTATAAAAATTCTACATTTAACACCTTCCCTAACTGTTCGCATTTTATTTTTCTTATAATTGTGTAAGGAAATGGTAATGACTTTTTAATGAAATACCAGATAGAGGTCCCTCGGTCCCTTTAGGTTTACTTCTGGCTCTTGCACAAATATTATATTTTCTGTATGTTCTCCCCTCCCCGGTCAATCAGCTTAGAGATTTATTTTGCCAAGGTTGAGGATGTGCTCAGGAAAAAGAAACAAACCACAGGAACATCTGTGATTTATGCTTTTTCCAAAGAGGGTCTGGGGACTTCCGTATTTAGAGGGGAAAGAGTGGACATTAGGGGAAAGAGGAAAGAAAAAAAGTGGGAGAGTAGATAAAAAAGGCAAGCAGTTGCATTCTTTTGATATTTTGATCTGTGTTCACTGAATCTACATTTTACATGTAAGTGGAAAGGGTAGAGTAACAGTCAATCACTCATTTGTCTCACATTCAGTGAATCTGCATTTTTACTTAAGATAAAGTAAACATAGAGAAGAGGAAGCAGTCAAATATGCATTTATTTTAGGTGGGTGGAGGGATGACTTTTGACCCTATCTGTCCCATACTGTTTCCTGGCTTCTGGGGTGTCCCAGTGTCTTCCCTGCAGATCTCCCAGTATTTTCAGCTCACAGGGCAACACAGGTTGTGGTGGAACCACTGGGGAACTCCCAAGCTGAGGAAACAGCAGTAGAGGTCTATGTTCTTTTATTTAAAACAATTATGGTAAGATACACATAACATAAAATTTACCATCTTATCCATTTTTAAGTATACATTTCAGTAGTGTTCAGTACATTCACATAGTTGTACAACCCGTTTCTGGAACTCTTTTCGTCTTGCAAAACTGAAACTATATCCGTTAAACAACTCCTGATTCTCCCCTTACCCCAGCCCCTGGAAACCACCATTTTACTTTTTGTCTTTATGAATTTGACTCTTCTAAGTATTTCATATGAGTGGAATAATACAGTATTTGTCTTTTGTGACTGGCTGATTTTGCTTAGCACAATGTCCTCAAGGTTCATTCATGTTGTAGCATGTGTCAGAATTTCTTTCCTTTAAAGACTGAATAATGTTCCATGGTATGTATATACCACATATTTATCCATTGTCTGTCAATGGACACTTGGTTGACTTTCACCTTTTGGCTATTATGAATAATGTTGTGAATACAGGTGTGAAATATTTCTTTTAGACACTGTTTTCATTTGTTTTGGTTATATACCCAGAAGTAGAATTGATAGATCATATAATTCCATTTTAATGTTTTTGAGAAACCACCATTATGTTTTTTCCACCATTGTACATTTCTTCTGATAGTTCACAAGAGTTCAAATTTCTCCACCCCACATCCTTGCCAACACTTGTTATTTTCTTTTCTTTTTTTTGATAGTAGCTGTCCTAATGAGTGTGAGGTAGTCTCTGTGTTCTTTAATATGAATGCTCAGGAGTGCAGTTGCTACGTAGTATGGTAGTCGCAAATTTAGTTTTAAAAATAAACTACCAAACTTTTCCAGAGTGCTTATACTGCTTTACATTCTCACC
The DNA here is from genome assembly GCF_000951045.1 of Mandrillus leucophaeus. Classification (NCBI taxonomy): domain Eukaryota; kingdom Metazoa; phylum Chordata; class Mammalia; order Primates; family Cercopithecidae; genus Mandrillus; species Mandrillus leucophaeus. Next base: position 6,119 of record NW_012108541.1, on the reverse strand, counting down.
AGCAATGTGTAAGTGATCCAGTTCTTCACATCCTTACTAGCATAAGGTGCTATCACTAACTTTTAATTTTAGCCATTCTGAGTTATGTAGTGACATGTCATTGTGGTTTCAGTTTGCATTTCTCTTAGGGTAGGTGTTGAGTTTCTTGTCATGTGTTTGTCAACTGTATATCCCCTTTGGTGAAATACCTTTTCTTGTCTTGTCTTTTGCCCATTTTCTAATTGGATGTTGAGAATGTTCTTTATATATTGTATATAGTAGCCTTTTCTTAGATATATAGCTTGCACATATTTTCTCCCACACTGTACCTCATCTGTTCATTCTCTTTCTAGTGTCTTTTACGAGCAAATGTTTTCCATTTTGATGAAATTCAACTTATCAACTTTTTAAAAATAGTTTTTGCATTTGGTGTTAGATTTAAGAACTTTTGCTTAGCGCTAGATCCTGAACATTTCCTCATACGTTTTTACTAAAAGTGCTATAGTTGTACTTTATTCATTAAACCTGTGATCCATTTGAATTAATTTTTATATATAGGGTGAAACTTAGATTAAATTTTTTTTTTTTTTTTTTTTTT
>NW_012108541.1:2281-5318 GCF_000951045.1 Mandrillus leucophaeus | reverse complement strand
TCTTCTGACCTCGTAATCCGCCCACCTCGGCCTCCCAAAGTTCTGGAATTACAGGTGTGAGCCACCGCGCCCGGCCTAGATTAAATTTTTTCTTCTTCTAGATGTCCAATTGCTCCAGCACCATTTATTGAAAAGGATATATTTCCTCAATTGAATTGCTTTGGCACCTTTGTCAACAATCAGTTGTATATATTTGTGTGGGTCTATTTCTGTGTTTTCTATTTTGCTCCATTGATCTATTTGTCTATCTCTCTGACAATACCTCACAGTCATGGTTACTGTAGCTATAAAAGTTTTGAAATCTGGTAAATGAATTCCTCCTACTTTAATGTTCTTTTTCAAAATTGTTTTAGCCATTCCAGTTCCTTTGCCTTTCCATATACGTTTTAGAATCATATTATCTATATTTACACAAAAAACCTTGCTGAGATTTTGAGAGCAATTGCTTTACACGGGCATGTCAATTTTGGGAAAATGGACATCTTTATGATGCTCAGTCTCTTCGTTCATGAACACACTGTGTCTTTCTATTTATTTAGGTTTTTTTTTACTTGTTTCATCAGGGTTTAGTAGTTTTCAGCATACAAGTCCTGTAGTTAGATTTACACCTAAGTATTTGTTTATTATTTTTAGTGACTGTGAGTGGTATTATATTTTAAATTTCATTTTCCATGTGTTCATTGTTAGTATGTATAAAAGCAATTGAGTTTTGTATGGTTATTCTGTATCCTGTGATCTTCCTGAATTCATTAGTTTTAGGAAATGTTTTAATGTTTAGTAGATTCCTTGGAATTCTCTGTATAGACAATCATGTCATTTGCAAATATGAAAAGTTTTCTTTCTTTCTTTCCAATCTGTACACCTTTTATTTCCTTTTTTTTTTTTTTGACTTAATATAATGGTTAGAATTTCCAGTACTACAGTGAAGAAGAATGGTGAGAGCAGACATTCTTACATTGTTCTTTATCTTAGGAGGAAAGCAGTCAGTCTTGCGCCATTAAGGATAATGTTTGTTGTAAATGCTCTTCTTCTCTCCTGGGGAAATGAGGTTCCCCTCTACTCCTATTTTTTAGTTTTTATTATAAATGGGTAGTGAATTTTGTGTAATAATTTTTCTTCATTAGTTGATGTGATCATTGTGATTTTTTTTGTCTTTAGCTTGTTTACATGGTAGATTACATTGATTAGTTTTCACATATTGAGTCAGCCTTGCATTCCTGGTGTAAACTCCACTTGGTTATAATATGTAATTCTTTTTATATTTTGCTACATTCTGTTTGCCAATGTTATGTTAAGGGTTTTGGCATCTAAATCCATGAGGGATATTGGCCTGAAGTTTTCTTTTTTTGGTATTGTCTTACTCTGATCTCGATAAAAGGGTAATGCTAACTTTCTAAGATAAATTGGGAAGTGTTATTATGTCTTCTAGGTTCTGAAAGAGATTGTGTAAAATCTTACTTAAACATTTGGTAGAATTTTCTGGTGAAAACATCTGGGCCTGGAGATTCCTTTTTTTAAAATATTTGGATTATGAATTCAATTTTCTCAAAAGTTACAGGGTTATTCAAATAGTCTCTTTCATATTGGGTATGTTGTGGTAGGTTGTGTTTTTAAAGGAATTGGTTCATTTCATCTAAGTTGCAAAACTTATGCACATAGAATTGTTTGTAGTGTTCCCTAAGTTCCCTTAGTTCCCTTAGACATTCTTTTTGATGTCTGGATGTCTGCAGGTTCTACAGTGATATGCCATTTCACTTCTGATACTGGAAATTTGTGTTTTCTCTTTTTTTCTTTGTCAGTGTTGCTAGAGGTTTACTAATTTTACTGTTCTTTTCAAGAAATAAATGATTTTTCTTTTTCTATTGATTTTCTGTTTCCAATTTAGTCAATTTCTGCCCTTATCTTACCTTTATTATATTTTTCTTCCTGTTTACTTTGGGTTTATTTTACTCTTCTCTTCTGTTTTCAGGCTCTTAGGTTGTTGATTTGAGACACTTTGTTTTCTAATATGTGCACTTAGTTTATTAATTTGGCTCTCAATACTGCTTTAACAAACTTTGATATGTTATATTTTCACTCAGTTCAAAGTATTTTTTCAGTTTCTTTGAGACTTCCTTTTCACTTATGGATTATTTATAAATATGCTGTTTAGTTTTCAAGTATTTCAAGATTTTTTCTGTTATATTTCTTTTGTTTATTTTTCATTTGATTTTATTGCACCAATCAACACAATTTGCATAAATTCAATTTAAAAAAATACGTTGAAGTTTGTTTTATGGCCCAGTATATGGTTTATCTTGGGCCATGGTCATTAGAAAATAATGTGTATTCTGCTTTTGCTGGGTGCAGTGTTCTATAAATGTTGATTAGATACAGTTGGTTGATGGTGTTGTTGAGATCTTCTATATCCTTGTTAATTTTCTGTCTAGCTGTTCTTTTAGATGCTGAGACAGGGATGTTATCTCCAACTAAAACTGTAGATATGTCTGCTTTTCCTTTTGGTACTGTCAGTTTTTACTTTACATATTTTACAGCTGTCATGTTTGATACATACTTAAATTTAAGATTCCTTTGTCTTCTTGATGGTTTGACATTTTTATTATTTAATAGCTCACTCTGTCAGGTAATTTTCTGTGCTTTAAAGTCTACTTTATCTGATGTTAATATAGCCATTTGTGCTTACCTTTGGTTAATGGTACATCTTTTTCCATTCTTTCACTTTTGACCTGTCTATATAATTAAATTTGAAGTGAATTTCCACAGAACTCCATAGCATTTAGTGAGTTTGTTTTTGTTTCATCTACTTTGTCAATCTCTGTCTATTAATTGGTATATTTAGACCATTTACATTTAACGTAATTATTGATATGTTAGGATTTAAGTATGCTGTTTTAATTTTTGTTTTCAGACTGTTTTTTATTTTTGGCTTCTCTCTTTCCTTTTACATGTCTTCATGTGATTACTTGAACATTTTTTTAGAATTTCACTTTGGTTTATCTATAGAGTTTTTGAGTTATATATCTCTTTATATAGCTAT
>NW_012108541.1:0-1926 GCF_000951045.1 Mandrillus leucophaeus | reverse complement strand
TATTTATATAAAATGAATATAAATTTTATATTTATATAAAATGAATATAAATTTATCAGAGTCTACTGGTGCCACTATTTTACCAGCTCATACAGAAACTGTACTGCCTTTACTGCCCTTTATATCATTTCTTCTTGTTTATAATTTAATTGAATTCTAAATATTTCCTTTCAGATATTTAGGAGCACATCAGATAGTGTTATAAGTTTTGTTTCAACTGTCAAATATAATTTAGAACTCAGGAAGAGAAGGAAATTTAATTGTGTTTACACAGAGTTTTGCTTACCATTGTTTTAATTTCCTATCGTTGTAATAAATCTTCACAAACTTGAATACAATAGCATAATTTTATTATCTTGTAGCTCTACAGGCCAAAGGTCTGAAATAAATTTATTGGGTTGAAAACTGAGGTATTGGCAGAGCTGTGTTTTTTTCTGAAGGCTTCTGGGGAGAATATGTTATGTTTTTCAGCTTTTAGAGGCCACTTGCATTTCTGGTTTTATGGCCCATTTCTTAATCTTTGGAGCCAGAATCATAACATCTTTAAATCTCTTTCTCTAACTCTTTACTTCCATTGTCACATCTTCTTATATGACTCTGACCTTGCTGCTTTCCTCTTATTAATATGCTGTGATTATAACTGGCACACTTCAATAATCCAGGATAATCTCCCTGTTTCAAAAAGCTTAACTTAATCATGTGTGCAAAGTCCTTGCTGTCATATAAGGTAACATATTTACTGGTTTCAGGGATTAGCATGTGGATATCTGTTTTTGGGGAAAGGGGTCATTATTTCATCTGCCACAGTTCCTTCTCTGACCCCCATGATGATTTATGTCTATCCATATCCAAAATACATTCATCCCACGCTAGCATCCCCCACAGTCTCAACCTATCACATAACCTATCGAAAGTTCAAATTGTCATCTAAATCTCATCAGTTCAGAAGCCCCAAACCTCACCATCTAAATCATTTCAATCAGGTATGGATGAGACTCTAAGTGTGATTCATTTTGTAGAAATTTCTTTCTATATGTGGACCTCTGAAACTAGGAAACAAATTTTCTGCTCCAAAAATACAATGGTGGGACATGCATATAATACCAATTGTAGAGATTCCTGCTAAAAAAAAAAAAAAAAAAGAGGAAATGGAAGGGGAAAAGGAACAAGAGACACAAGCAATCTTGAAATCCAAAAGGACAAACACTGTTTGGTTTCAAGGCCTGGCAATAATCATCTGTGTCTCTGAACTCTGTGGGCCATTATTCTCTCCACACACTGATACTCAAAGATTCCCTTCTGGTTTTCTACCTGTTCAGAGAACTTCCTTTAGTCATTCTTTTAGGGCAGGTCTGCTGCCAACAAATCCTTAGTCTTCCTTCATCTAAGAATGTCTTGATTTCCCCTTAATTTTCAAAGGAAATTTTTGCTGTGTACAGAATTCTCAGTTGACAGTTCTTTTCTTTCAGTACTTGAAAAGTCTGCCATTTTCTCTGGCCCTCATGATTTCTGTGAGAAATATACTATTAATTTCATTGTTTTCCTCTTTTAGGTAAAGTTTTATTTCTCTCTCTCTTCTTTTAAGGGTTTTTGTTTGTTTGTTTGTTTCGTTTTTTGTCTTTTGTTTTCAAAACCTTCACCAACATGTTTCCTGGTGTGAATTTCTTTAACTGTATTCTGTTTGAAGTTCAATTTCTTGAATTAATCTTCTTGAATCTCTAGGCTTATGTTGTTTGCCAAATTTGAGAAGTCGTATTTCTTCAAGTACTTTTTCAATCCTGCCTTACTTCTCCTCTTCTTCTGGAACTCTGATAAAAATGAATGCTACATATTTTGGTGTAGTCTTACAGGTCTCTGAGGCTTTATTCACTTTTTAAGTGTATTTTCTCCCTGTTGTTCAAAATAAGTAATTTTTATTAATCTATC
>NW_012108540.1:0-1075 GCF_000951045.1 Mandrillus leucophaeus | reverse complement strand
TTTTTTTTTTTTTGAAACAGAGTCTCGCTCTGTCGCCCAGGCTGGAGTGCAGTGGTGCACTCTCTGCTCACTGCAAGCTCTGACTCCTGGGTTCATGCCATTCTCCTGCCTCAGCCTCCCAAGTATCTGGGACTACAGGCGCACACCACCATGCCCAGCTAATTTTTTGTATTTTTAGTAAAGACGGGGTTTCACCACATTAGCCAGGGTGGTCTCCATCGTCCTGACCTCATGATCCGCCCGCCTTGGCCTCCCGAAGTGTTGGGATTACAGGCATGAGCCACTGTGCCCAACCATGTGCTATATATACTTCTAATCTTTTCTCTTTTTCTTTCTTTCCTTACAAGAAAACCAAAGAAGCCATTTTCTTTTTTGAGACGGGGTCTTGTTCTGTCACCCAGGCTAGAGTGCAGTGGCATGATTATAGCTCACTGCAGCCTTGAACTCCTGGGCAGTCAAGCAATGCTCCTGCCTCAGCCTCCCTAGTAGCGGGGATTATAGGTATGTGTTACCCCACCAAGTTATTTTTTTTAACAACTTTTTTTTTAAGAGACGGGGTCTCACTTTGTTGCCCAGGCTGTTCTCCAACTCCTGGCGTCAAGTGATCTGCCCACCTCAGCCTCCCAAAGTGCTAGGATTACAAGTGTGAGCCACCACACCCGGCTGCTTTTTTCAATGAGGTCACTCCTCATGATTTCATAAAGAACTTCTGAAGCATGGACATTATACAGTTACTTGACTTGTCTGGTATTGATGGGCATTTTCCCTCAATCTTCTGCCATTATAAACAAGGCTGGGTGCAGTGGCTCATGCCTGTAATCCCAGCACTTTGGGAGGCAAAGGCGGGCAGATCGCCTGAAGTCAGGAGTTTGAGACCAGCCTGGCCAACATAGTGAAATCCCATCTCCACTAAAAATCCAAAAATTAGCCCAGCATGGTGGCAGGTGCCTGTAATCCCAGCTACTCAGGATGCTGAGGCAGGAGAATTGCTTGGACCCAGGAGGTGGAGGTTGTGGTGAGCTGAGATCGCGCCACTGCACTCTAGCCTGGGCGACATGTAAGACTCCATCCAAAA
>NW_012108539.1:0-1773 GCF_000951045.1 Mandrillus leucophaeus | reverse complement strand
AAGCTACAGTTTAAAAATAACTTTAAGGAAACCCATGGAGTTTAATGCATAGTAATTTTTAAAGACATATAATCTCATATAATAAACTGAACATCTACCAGCTTTCTTCCCACATATTACAAAAAGCCCTATTAAAATTATGGCAAAAAAATCACTTCTTTAAAATAAATGTTTGTTGTTGGTTTACAATACTGTCAAGCTAATAATAGCTTACTTTATCTCTCATAAATACTTATAAAACTCTAAAAAAGGCCTAAATTAAAAAAAAACTCATGAAAATATTTGTAATAAAATTGTTTACAGAAATTGCAAGAATATGGGAATTATTTTTGTGAATTATATAAATTTTACTATTAAACTAAAATAGCCTAAATGACATTTAAAAATAAGATGTTTACCGAGAGAGGTAGAACTGGGGTGAATATACATACAGTGACAGTTAAGAAGAAGAGTGGAAGAGAAAGAGATAAAAGTATTATTGGTATAGATAAATGGCTTAGTCTTTTTAAAAACAGAATACGTCAATTTGTGAAATCAAAGACACCAGGAAACCTCCAGCAGGGTAAATATAGATACAAACTAGGTCCATTATAGTCAAACTGAAGAAAATTAAGTGAAACAAACAAAAAAAAGAATATAGTTTTTTACAGTGAAAATGACAAAAGGATGGCTGGTACATGTAAAATAATACTAGGCCAGGCGCAGTGGCTCATGCCTGTAATCCCAGCACTTTGTGAGGCCAAGGAGGGCAGATCACGAGGTCAGGAGATTGAGACCATCCAGGCTAACACGATGAAACTTCATTTCTACTAAAAATACAAAAAAATTAGCCAGGCGTGGGCACCTGTAATCCCAGCTACTTGGGAGGCTGAGGCAGGAGAATCGCTTGAACCCAGGAGGTGGAGGTTGCAGTGAGCCGAGATAATGCCTTTGCACTCCAGCCTGGAAGACAGAGTGAGGTAATTCCGTTTCTAAAAGAAAAAAAAATACGAACCCCAAAAACATAGACATTGTTTTTATAAAAGCAAGAGTAAGACTCTCCCCTGAGAGCTATAAAGTATTGTGAAACCCAGTAAACAATTAAATGCTACATTTAGTAAGAGCCAAAAAAAGTTTATAAATTTAGTGTAAATATGCTTCAAAACTGGAAGAAAAAACTGAGGATATATTTAGACAAGCAAAACTGAGATTGTTCGTCACCAATGAACCCGCTTTGCTATAAATTATAGCAAATATATAAATTATAGCAAATATGTAAATGCTATATATTACTTGAAAGTGTAATAATGCAAAACAAGCAAAAAACAAAACACAAAACCAAAAGCAAAGGGAAAAACAAAATTGCACTGATGAGTGCAGCGACAATTTTAAAAAGGTGTTTGGTATTTATAAAACAATACTAACTGAAAATTGACTCTACAAATAAACAATATAGGCCTTGTGGATTTTAAATTATATACAATCATCTCTTGGTATCCATGGGGGATTTGTTCCAGAACTTCCCACAAATACCAAAATCAGCAGGTGCTCAATTTCCTTAAATAAAATGGCATAGCATCACATATGACTTCTGTACTTCCTCCCTTGCACTTTAAATTGCCTCTATATTACTTATAATACCGAATACAATGTACATGCTATGTAAATAATTGTTATACTGTATTTTTTAAAATTTGAATTTTTAAAATTCAATTTACATTTGTATTTTTAAAAATACAAATTTAAAAAATTTGTGTTTTTTAAAATACAAATTTAAAAAAATTTGTATTTTTT
>NW_012108538.1:0-1659 GCF_000951045.1 Mandrillus leucophaeus | reverse complement strand
ACAAGGCCACAAGTTCAAGACTAGCCTGACCAACATGGTAAAACCCCATCTCTACTAAAAATACAAAAATTAGCTGGGTGTGATGGCACATGCCTATAATCCCAGCTACTCAGGAGGCTGAGGCAGCAGAATTGCTTGAACTTGGGAGGCAGAGGTTGCAGTGAGCCCAGATCCCACCACTGCACTCCAGCCTGGGTAGCACAGCAAGACTTCGTCTCAAAAAAAGTAAAGAAAAGAAAAGAAAAGAAAAAGAAAAAAAAAGAAAAGACACGCAATTTGATGATGCTGGGAACATTTGTTTCACAGCCATCCAACCAGACCTAATCCCAGTTTCATTGTATTGAGATTGTCAGATGCCAAAAGTAGTGACAATAAGGGGCCAACGCAGATGTTATAACAAATTAACAAGGGATGATACAGGCCAAGAAAGAGTTGTAAGTGTTTGAGGCATACGTTCAAGTCCTCTAACCTTGTTGACTAAAAAAGGCTGTCAGAAAGTAAAGAGCCACAGAGACAAGACAGCTGAGCTCCCAGCAGTATCTGGCTTTATCATCAGTAGCTTCACTGCTGTCTGGCTAAGCGTTTGGGCTGGCTTTCCCATGCAATGGGATCGTGTAAGATGGAATATTAGGTCATGTCCAGTTTACTAGAGCCAGTCAAGTGTGTTCTACTTTTAGAAAAAGAGGAAGAATCTCTGGGCCCCTACCCCCTTAAAAGACCACAGAACAGCCAGCCTTGGGTCAATTAGAATGACAGTGTCTTGTTTTTGTTTACCCCACATACACCAGGAAATGTCTCTGGCACTACATAGGCCACTTTTTTTTGAGACGGAATTTTGCTCTTGTCGCCCAGGCTGGAGTGCAATGGCGTGAACTCGGCTCACTGCAACCTCTGCCTCCCAGGTTCAAGCGATTCTCCTGCCTCAACCTCCCGAGTAGCTGGGATTACAGGTGCCCACCACCATGCCTGGCTAATTTTGTATTTTTAGTAGAGACGGGGTTTCACCATGTTGGTCAGGCTGGTCTCGAACTCCTGACCTCAGGTGATCCACCCACCTCGGCCTCCCAAAGTGCTGGAATTACAGATGTGAGACACCATGCCTGGCTCATAATTCTGTTATTTTTTTTTTTTATTTTTACAATTCTGTGGTTTTTTAGTGGATTCACAAGATTGTAAAACATCACCACCACCTAATTTTCAGAATATTTCATGACCCCAAAATCAAAACCATCATCATTAGCAGTCACTCCCTATTTCCCACTACTTCCAGCTCCTAACCACTAACAGAAAGCAACCACTAACCTACCTTTTCTCTCTATAGATTTGCCTGATGTGAACAATTTACATAAATGGCATTGTACATATGTGGTCTTTTGTGTCTGGTTTCTTTCATTTAACATAATGTTTTCATGATTCATCCATGTTGTAGCATGTACCAGCACTCCATTCCTTTTTAGGGCTGAGTAACATTCCATTACATGGATGTACCATGTATTGTTTATCCATTCACCAGTTGATGGACACTTGGGTTAGCCAGAAACTGGAAACAACCCTAATATAAATAATGTTAAGAACATTTTTGTACAAATTTTGTGGGAATATATGTATTCAACTCTTTTGGGTATATACCTAAAAGAAGAATTACTGGTTTAACTTTTG
>NW_012108537.1:0-1014 GCF_000951045.1 Mandrillus leucophaeus | reverse complement strand
TAGGCAGATCACCTGAGGTCAGGAGTTCGAGACCAGTCTGGCCAACATGGTGAAACCCCGTCTCTACTAAAAATACAAAAATTAGCCTAGCTTGGTGGTGGGTGCCTGTAATCCCCGCTACTCGGGACGCTAAGGCAGGAGAATTGCTTGAATCCAGGAGGTGGAGGCTCAGTGAGCCGAGATTGCGCCACTGCACTCCAGCCTGGGCAGCAGAGTGAGACTATTCCCCCCGACCCCCAAAAAAATTATAGTTAGATGAGAAGCGTTAACTGGTTTTCTGTTGTACAGTAGGGTGACTATTACTAATAATAATGTATATTTCAAGGTAGCTAGAAGATTTTGAATGTTATCACCACAAAGAAATGATAGATGTGACTGGTGTGGTGGTTTATGCCTGTAATCTTAACACTTTTGGGAGGCCGAGGCAGGAAGATAACTTGAGCCTAGAAGTTTGGGACCAGCCTGGGCAATATAGCAAGACCCTGTGTCTACAAAAAAGTAAAAACGAAATTAGCCAAGCATGATGGCACATGCCTGTAGTCTCAGCTACTCAGGAGGCTGAGGTGGGAGGATCACATGAGCCCAGGGGTTTGAGGTTTCAGTGAGCTATAATTGTGTCAGTGCTCTCCAGCCTGGGCAAGACAACAAGACCCTGTCTCTAGGGGAAAAAAAAAAAAAAGAAAGAAATGATAACTGTTTAAAATGATATATGTGCTAAGTATCTTGATTTGATCATTATACAGTATATATACATGTATTAACATATTAGACTGGGCCGGGCGTGATGGCTCACTCCTATAATCCCAGCACTTTGGGAGGCTGAGGCGGGCAGATCACCTGGGGTCGGGAGTTCAAGACCAACCTGACCAACATGAAGAAACTCGTCTCTACTAAAAATACAAATTTAGCTGGGCGGTGGTGGTGCATGCCTGTAATCCCAGCTGCTCAGGAGGCTGAGGCAGGAGAATCGCTTGAACTGGGGAGGTGGAGGTTGCAGTGAGCCGCGATCATGTG
>NW_012108536.1:0-1124 GCF_000951045.1 Mandrillus leucophaeus | reverse complement strand
AGGTGCCCACCACCACGCCCAGCTAACTTTTGTATTTTTGTATCTTTACCTGGGCGTGGTGATGCACACCTATGGTCCCAGCTACTTGGGGGAGCTGAGGTGAGTGGATCACTTGAGCTCAGGAGTTTGAGGTTGCAGTGAACTATGATGGCACCACTTTACTCCAGCCTGGGGTTTCACCATGTTGGCCAGGCTGATCTTGAACTCCTGACCTCAGATGATCTGCCCACCTCAACCTCCCAAAGTGTTGGGATTACAGGTGTGAACCATCGCACCCGGCCTCCCAGGGCTTTGGGAGGCAGAGGTGGGAGGATTGATTGCTTGAGGCCAGGAGTTTGAGACCAGCCTAGACAACAAAGCAAGACCTCATCTCTACTGAAAAAAAAATTAGCTGGGCATAGCAATGCATGCCTGTAGTAGTCCTAGGTACTTGGAAGGCAGAGGTGGGAGGATCACTTGAGCCCAGAAGTTCAAGGTTACAGTGAGCCACGATTATACCACTGCATTCCAGCTGAGAACAGAGCAAGACTCTGTCTCTTAAAAAAAAAAGAGTATTGAGTGCCTACATGTGTCCAGGCATTGTCTTAAGTCCAGCTGTACAGTAATGGGTAGGACTAGCAAAGTTTCTAATTTCATGTTTACTTTCTAGTGTATGTTGCAGGTATTGTGGAACAGACAGTAATTAAATGGGAAAAATCAAACTGATCTATACAGGATTTTGTGCTAGAGTATGCCCAAGAAACTACGTAAGAATGGGTAGTCAGGTCAGGTGAGTCTGAAGAGACAACAGGTGAGCTAACACCTGAATGAGCAGTCAGGGCTGGGTGTGGTGGCTCACACCTGTAATCCCAGCACTTTGGGAGGCTGAGGTGGGAGTGGAGTTATCACTTGAGGTCAGGAGTTTGAGACCAGCTTGGGCAACATAGGGAGACTCCCATCTCTACAAAATCTTTTTTAAAAAATTAGCTGGGCATGGTGATGCATGCTTGTGGTCCCAGCTATTTGGGGGTGCTGAGGTGAGTGGATCACTTGAGCCCAGGAGTTTGAGGTTGCAGTGAGCTATGATGGCACCACTGTACTCCAGTCTGGGCGATACAGGGAGACTGTCTTAAGAATATTAAAAA
>NW_012108535.1:0-1071 GCF_000951045.1 Mandrillus leucophaeus | reverse complement strand
GCCTCTTGTTGCCCAGGCTGGAGTACAATGGCACGATCTTGGCTCACTGCAACCTCTGCCTCCTGGGTTCAAGTGATTCTCCTGCCTCAGCCTCCCTAGTAGGTGGGATTACAGGCATGCGCCACCACGCCCAGCTAATTTTGTATTTTTAGTAGAGACGGAGTTTCTCCATGTTGGCCAGGCTCGTCTTGAACTCCTGACTTCAGGTGATCCGCCCGTCTCGGCCTCCCAAAGTGCTGGAATTATAGGCATGAGCCACCATGCCCAGCCGTGACTTTTTTTAAACAAAGAAAATTAACTAGTGTTTCATGAGTCTTCAGTCACAAATGACGAGAAAAGCCCTATAAACAGTTACTGTAGCTATAGACCTAAGAATGGTGTTCTAGTGTAGCATGTGGAAAAGGTTCATGTCCCATCATTTTATCTGCATTTGTATACATGAATAATGTCATGGTTGTTAGTGAATCTTTCAGTACAAAGGATAATAACGTGCAACTCTATGGGACTATTGTAACTAAAACTGTTGTAACACTCTCACTTTTATTTATAAAAGTTATTTTTATTTATAAGGGTTATTCTCTTTATTTTATTTTATTTGTTTATTTATTTTTATTCTCTTTATTTATAAGAGTTATTCTCTTATAATTAATTTTCCAGCTGACTATCCTGCATATCGCAGACATTCTTATATAATATATATGGTTACATGCTACATTTTTGTTTTTTGTTTTGTTTTGGTTTTTGAGACAGAGTCTTGCTCTGTCACCCAGGCCTGAGTGCAGTGGCCTGATCTCGGCTCACTACAACCCCCACCTTGCGGGTTCAAATGATTCTTCTGCCTCAGCCTCCTGAGTAGCTGGGATTACAGGTGCACGCCACCACAACTGGTTAATTTTTGTATTTTTAGTAGAGATGGAGTTTCACCATGATGACCATGCTGGTCTCGACCTCCTGACCTCAGGTGATCCATCCACCCTGACCCCCAAAGTCCTGGGATTACAGGCATGAGCCACCACATCCAGCCACTTGTTACATTTTTTATTTATTTTTGTTTTATTTTATTTTTGAGAC
>NW_012108534.1:0-1390 GCF_000951045.1 Mandrillus leucophaeus | reverse complement strand
TGAATGCTCTATATAAACAGAGAGGAAGAAAAATAACTAAGCAAAAAGGATTTCTTCTCAAGATGCTCAATAATCACTCACTCTACAGTTACCCCGTCAAAACATAGCTACATACTAATAAAGAGGAAAAGGAAAAATTCTTAAAATATATGCAGGCATAATAAGTACAGATTTAATCACTATACGACCTTCCTGGGGTGACAATAATAAACAACACAGTGGCTCATGCCTGTAATCCCAGCACTTTGGGAGTCCGAGGCAGGAGATCACTTGAGCCTAGGGGTTTGAGACCAGCCTGGGCAAAATAGAGAGACCCCCCCCCGCCAATCTCTACAAAAAATACAAAAATTAGCCGGGCATCATGGCACATGCCTGTAATCTCAGCTACTCAGGAGGCTGAAGTGGGAGAAACACTTGAGCCCAGGAAGTCAAGGATGCAGAGAGTCATAATTGTGCCACTGCACTCCAGGCTGGGCAACAGAGCAAGACCCTGTCTCAAAAAGCAAAACAAAACCCCCAAATAAATTATACAGCCTTAGGTAGGATTTGTATCCAGCACTAATAATCAGGAAGGGTCCTGCAAACCCAGGGCGGGAATTAGGCAGAGACCTAAGGGAGGAGCCAAAAAACTAGACAAAGAAAAAAGGCAGAGACTTAGGACAGAGGCAGGAACTTCAAAAAAGAGTCTGACATCATCAAAACCCAACACAGAGGCCAGGTGCGGTGGCTCACGCCTGTAATCCCAGCACTTTGGGAGGCCAAGGGGGCAGATCACCTGAGGTCAAGAATTCGAGACCAGCCTGGCCAACTAAAAATACAAAATTAGCTGGGCGTGGTGGCAGGCACCTATAATCCTAGCTGCTCGAGAGGCTGAGGCAGGAGAATCGCTTGAACCCAGGAGGTGGAGATTGCAGTGAGCCGAGATCACACCACTGCACTCCAGCCTGGGTGACAAGAGCGAAATTCTGTCTCAAAAAACAACAACAACAAACCCAACACAGAACTCCCGAGCTGCTGCTGGCTCACTGACATCTGTAGCCTGCTCTGCCTCATCTCTGCAGCGTACTTCCCTTTAGATAACTCTCTGCTCCTTATTTTCCTTCAATAAATTCTCTTTGTTGGCTAAATTAGTGGTTTTGTCTAAAATCTCTTTCTCCCAAGATGACAAAGAACAGAGAAGTCCTATGCTTCCTGGTACTGGCATCACCACTTCTGCCATATTCCACTGGCCAAAGCAGTTCCAAAGGTCTGCATAGGTTCAAGGAGAGGGAACGTAGACTTCCGCCTCTTGATGTCAATATCATATCCTGAGAAGAGCAAAGAGGATGGGACATATACTAGTGCTGCCATTTCTGCAGAATGCACTGGGCCACGCAACCCCATCTTCCAC
>NW_012108533.1:0-1588 GCF_000951045.1 Mandrillus leucophaeus | reverse complement strand
CGGCTGGTCTTCTAACGCCATCTTGGGGCTCCTAAGGTGTGTGCCTCAAGCTAGGCAAAAGCTGTCACACATTGTCCCTTCTGCTACATTCTATTGAGGCAGCTCTAAAACGTTACAAAGGGGGCCGGGTGTTGTGGCTCACGCCTGTAATCCCAGCACTTTGGGAGGCCGAGGTGGGCGGATCACCTGAGGTCTGGAGTTCAAGACCAGCCTGGCCAACAGGGCGAAACCCCGTCTCTACTAAAAATGCAAAAATTAGCTGGGTGTGGTGGCAGGCACTTGTAATCTCAGCTACTTGGGAGGCTGAGGCACGAGAATTGCTTGAACCCAGGAGGTGGAGGTTTCCGTGAGCTGAGATTGTGCCATTGTACTCCAGCCTGGTGACAGAGAGAGACTCTGTCTAAAAAAAAAAAAAAAACAAACAAAAAACAAGTTACGTAGTTCTTAGGGTGGGTGCAGTGGTTCAAGCCTGTAATCCCAGCACTTTGGGAGGCTGAGGCGGGAGGATTGCTTAAGCCCAGGAGTTTGAGACCAGTCTGGGCAACATGATGAGACCCCATTTCTACAAAAAAATTAAAAAATTAGCTAGGTGTGATGGTGTGAGCCTGTATCCCTAGCTACTCGGGAGGTTGATTGGGAGGACTGCTGGAGCCCAGGAGGTCGAGGCTGGAGTGAGTTGTGTTTGAGCCACGTGTACTTCAGCCTGGGGGACAGAGTGAGATCCTGTCTCAAAATAAGTAAATACATAATGAAAAGCAAAAAGTTACAAAGATCTGGCAGGTTCAAAGGAAGAAAACCCAGACCCCATCTCTCCATGGATGAATGTCAATGTTGCACTGTGGAAGGGCATGTGGGATGGAGGAAGAATCAGGGGATGTGTCTTTGGAAAGTGCAATTGTTCACAGCTGGTGTCTGAATAGACTCACTCTCCTCAAAGACACTTTTGCCACACCGATCGCTGGCCAAGCATGCCCCGTGCAGGTCTCACCCTCCAGCCCGTGCAGTTGTCTTTCAGCCACAGGCTGAACACTGGCCATCCCAGCTGTGTCAGAGGCCTTTGGCAAGCCTAATTTTCTCCATCTTGTTTATTACCTTGTGGATGAGGTTGAACAGTGTCCCCCAAATTTATGTCCACCTGGAACCTCAGAACATGGCCGTATTTGGAAAGAGGGTCCTTGCAGATGTAATCAAGTTAAGATGCGGTCATATTGCGTTAGGGTGCATCCTAAATTGATGAGGCTGGGTGTGATGGCTCAATCCTGTAATCCCAGTACTTTGGGAGGCCGAAGTGGGCACATCACTTGAGCTTAGGAGTTCAAGATCAGCCTGGACAACATGATGAGACCCTGTCTCTACAAAAAATTAGCCGGTGTGCACTTGTGGTCCCAGCTACTCGGGAGGCTGAGGTGGTAGGATCAGTTGAGCCTAGAGGTGAAGGCTGCAGTGAACCGTGATCACCCTACTGCACTCCAGCCTGGGTGACAGAGTGAGACGAGACCCTGTCCCCCGAAAAAAAATAAATCAGTGACTAGTGTGTCATAAGAAGAGGGACATTTGGACACAGAGACATACATAGAGGGAAGATGAT
>NW_012108532.1:0-1310 GCF_000951045.1 Mandrillus leucophaeus | reverse complement strand
AGGGGGGAGGGATAGCATTAGGAGATATACCTAATGTAAATGACGAGTTAATGGGTGCAGCACACCAACATGGCACACGTATACATATGTAACAAACCTGCACGTTGTGCATATGTACCCTAGAACTTAAAGTATAATAATAAAAATAAATAAATAAATAAATTTCTGTTGTTTATAAAAATAAAAAAAAAATGTGGGCTGGGGAGTCAGATTGCCTGTGTTTGAGTCCTAATTCTGCCCCTGCTGCCTGTGAGCTTTGCACAGGCCACCAGTTTTTCTCAATCCAGCTATCACATAAGCTGTACAGGCTGAACTGAATTCATGTGGACCAGTGCAGTGTCAGTCGCCAAGGTCAGCGGCTGAGCCTGAAGCTGACTTACATTGCTTCTTCCCGGGTACCCATACTTCACCAGGGGCAGAGAAATTTTCCAGTCTCCAAAATGAATCTCCCCAATACCTCAAAATCCATGGCTCCTCCATGCCTGATAATTTTATAATTTGTTTCTTCTACCCTGGGAAGAGAGGGGAGGGCGGAGGGAAAATGGTGCCTGGGTGGGTCATTGTCACTCCACTTTGCAGTCTTGCCATTTAATGGGGGGTCCTTTTCTTTGTAAGTCTTTGGTGACCTCACAAAGGGATGATGAGGGGGACTGTAATGCTACCATGTATCAGCCTTCTAGGGAGTGTTATAGGAATGGTTTTGGAGAGAGGCATTTCCAGGACATTTTATCCCAAAGCTTTCAGCGTAAAACAGAAAATAAAGATAATCCCGAAAAATCCTAAAACTTTTGGACACATTATCAGACAGGAAGGAGTTTCTTAGACTCTAGAAAGACAGCACATGTTAGGAAAGGAAAGGCACCAGACAACAAGACAGAGACATGGGTTTCAGAATAAGCCTCGTCCATGAGAATTGCAGTCTTGGCCAAGGCAGCAAAACTCCAGGAGCCTTGGCTTTCCAAACTCTAAACCATGGATAACAGTTTCTTTTTCCCAAGTCTGGTGAGAAATTTTCATGGGGATTTTGTTATTAAGACTTTTGAAAATAATGATGTGCTATCAATATTATTATCATAAATTATGAATCATTATGGTAGGTAAAAGGGGAGTCTGAAAGTTAGATTTGTTCGGTGCTTCTCAGAATTGTCTGAGGAAAGAGGATTCTTTCTAGGTAAGTGATTTTAAAACTTTTTATTTCACTCTCAATGCAAAAACGTATTTTACATTGTGAGCCAGGGCCCATATATCTGTGTCTGTGGATATACATACAAAAAAAGGTTTCATGAAATAATACTTACCTTGAAAAAAAA
>NW_012108531.1:0-1137 GCF_000951045.1 Mandrillus leucophaeus | reverse complement strand
GGTCCTGAGACTCCAAGTTTGAAGAGAACCACTACTTTATATAAAGTAAGTACAACTCAGTGACATGCCTCCTGTGAATCAGGTTTTTCTGGCCTGTTTTTCTCATGTGTGTTTTATTTTTTTCTGAGTTAGGCTGTGTGCCCAGGAACCCAGAAAACCAGCCTGTCCTTGTGGCCTGTAAAACTCCTAACCTTCTGTTCCAAGTCTCCACGGCCAAAGCTAAACGAAGGGGTTTAAGAATACCATATAGACCAGGCACAGTGGTTCACACCTGTAATCCCAGTACTTTGGGAGGCCAAGGCAGCAGATCACTTGACCCCAGAAGTTCAACACCAGCCTGGCCCACATGGCAAAACCCGTCTCTATTAAAAATATAAAAATTAGCTGGTTGTGTTGGTGCACACCTGTAATCTCAGCTACTCGGGAGGCTGAGGCGTGAGAAGTGCCTGAATCTGGGAGGTGGAGGTAGCAATAAGCTGAGATGGCACCACTGCATTCCAGCCTGGGTGACAAGAGTGAGACTCTGTCTCAAAAAAAAAAAAAAAAAAGTGTATATATATATATAAAACATAAATTGCCCCAAAATGTGACTAAACTTTCAAATATGAGTAAACCTAATGTGCTCACTACATGGGGGTGGCCCTGCCCTAGTGGCTTGCCAGAGTCCAAGGTCCAGTTTTTACTCTTACAATTCAGTTTAGTTGAGTGAGTAGGCCTAAGACTTAATATTTGTTTTCTATTAATAGGTCACCAACACTGGGAATCCTGGGGCATTTGATAAAGTCCTGGCCAGGGAGAATTACTCATTTATTTGTCTCACTGATTTTGGGTAGATTGGAAAGGTTTGTGTAATACAATACTTTTCATGGAGACAATAAAAATTCAGACTTTTTTCTAGACACATAAAGCATTAATTTAATTTTTTTAAAAGATATGTTAGGAGGCTGAGGCGGGAGAATGGCGTGAACCCGGGAGGTGGAGCTTGCAGTGAGCCGAGATGGCGCCACCGCACTCCAGCCTGGGCGACAGAGTGAGACTCCGCCTCAAAAAAATAAAAAAATAAAATAAATAAAATAAAAGATATGTTTCTCAGAGGCCTGCACTAAGTCCTTTGATGTTAGGTAGCAGGTGAAAGTC
>NW_012108530.1:839805-847178 GCF_000951045.1 Mandrillus leucophaeus | reverse complement strand
AGCAAACTATCGCAAGAACAGAAAACCAAACACTGCATGTTCTCACTCATAGGTGGGAACTGAACAATGAGATCACTTGGACTCGGGAAGGAGAACATCATAAACCGGGGCCTATCATGGGGAGGCGGGAGGGGGGAAGGATTGCATTGGGAGTTATACCTGATGTAAATGACGAGTTGATGGGTGCTGACGAGTTTTTGGGTGCAGCACACCAACATGGCACAAGTATACATATGTAACAAATCTGCACATTATGCACATGTACCCTAGAACTTAAAGTATAATAATAATAATAATAATAATAAAAAGAACTAACTTATTACCATGAGGATGGCAGCAAGCCATCCATGAGGGATCTCTCCCCTGACCCAAATAGCTCCCAGTCTGCCCTTCCTCCAACACTGGGGATCAAATTTCAGCATGAGATTTAGAAGGACAAACATCCAAACTATAGCTTGTCGCTATAAAAAGTGCTTATGGGAGTGGGTTCTCTCTCTTCTGCTCTACTGCCATATGAGGACATGGTGTTCCTACCCTCTGGAGGATGCAGTGTTCAAATTGCCATCTTAGAAACAGAGAGACTGAGCCCTAACCTGTCAGCACCTCGATCTTGGACTTTCCAGGTTTTAGAACTATGAGAAATAAATATATGTTCTTCATCATTACCCAGTCTCAGGTATTCTGTTATAGAGCACCAGACAGACGAAGACAATACTTGTGAGTCTGAACACTGGCTTAGAAGTAAAAAGTCCATTTCCATTTTACATTTCAGAATTCATTTAGATTCATTCTTTGTTTCAGAAAGGTAATTAACTTCCACCTAGGTTTTTTAGGATCTCAATTAAATGTAGATCTCACCAGGATAAATTCATGTAAGTCAGAATTAGTAATGATTAGTTTAGGTTGAAAGAAGAGGGGAAATTAGGCACCATTTATTTCATTCTTAACAGGAAAAGGTGCTATTAAAACAAAAACAAAGCAAACAAAACATTCCAGGGAAGGGTGAAATTAATCACAGGCATAGATGGCTCCTTCAAAAGTAATTCTCATCAGTGAGCTCTTTGTTTAGTGATTGAGAGCCAGACAGCCTGGTAATAAGATGTACACGGTAGAGGTCTTCAGGAGGATGGGTGAAGTGTTTTAGTAGAGAAGAAGGAGTCCAAATGCTGCTCACGGTAAAACATCATCTCAGAAATTCCCTATAGTGAAAATGGCAAAGGGATTTTATGGGAGAAAGCTTGTTAGGGAGAAAACCAAGGTTTGGCTTTGTCTGTTTTTTTCTTTTTTTATTCCTGGAGTCATGCCAATTGCCAGACATACTAAGTGCACGTAGTTATGTGCCAGATCCTGCATTAGGCCCTGGTAAAGTAGAGAAGTGACTCACAGTCCTTGCCTCAAGAGCACGGAGTATAGAAAAGGAGACTGACACATGGACTATGACAGTACTCTGCACTGTGGTAACGGTATGCTGTATAATGTAGGGTAGGCTAACTGCTGTAACAAACAGCTCCCAAAGCCCCATGGCTTAGCATAGTAGATGTTTGTTTCCCTCCTCTATTACAGAGTAGAGTAGGTGCTTGGCAGACCGTGCTGACGTAGCTCCAACAATCTCCATAGTCTCAAAGTTCTCTCCTGTATCCTCTGCAACCAGTCAGCAAATGGAAGAAAGAGGAAACTGGAGTGTGACACAGGAAGATTTAGGGGGATAGGTTTGGAAGAGGTGCCCATAAGCCATTCATTAGAGCTTAGTCCTCTTGGCCTCATGTTATGGCTAGGTAGCCACTTTCTGGCAACAACTTTGCACTGTGGAAGGGGAGCATCAGTCTTTGATCAAGAGCCAACTGTTTCTGAGACTTATGCATGGGCTAGGGGTGTAATGGGAGCTCATAAGAGGAAAACCCATTTGTGTGTGTGTGTATGTGTGTGTGTGTGTGTGTGTGTGTGTGTGTGTGTGTGTGTGTAGTGGGGAGGGAAGGGAAAGTATAGCAAAAGCTTTCCAGAGGAATTGATATTGAAACTAAGTTTTGGAAGAAAAATGGGGTTTAAGTCATAAAAGGCAGTGGGAAAGGACATGTTAAATGGAAGGAACAGTGTGTGCATAGGCACTGAGGTATTCATTAATTCATTCATCCATTTAAAAAATCTTTGTAGATGTGCCTTTCAGGTATCAGGAGTCATTCCAGGTGTTGGCAATACCACTATACATAAATCAGACAAGTTTCCCACTCTCATTACCCAATATTCTAACAATGGGAGACAGACCATAAGGAATCAGCAAATAAATACACAACTTAAAAAATCAAATTGCATGTTATGTGTTGGGGAACTGCATGTCTTTAAGTAGGGTTGGGGCAAAGATTGCATGTTGGAGGTGGGGGTGGAAGAAGTGAAAAATGATGAGAGTGGAGAACGTAGAAATGGTCAGCCACGAGAAGGCCTTTCATGCATTAAGGGGCATCAGGAAGAGGACATGGACCTAAATTTACATTACAGAAAGGTCACTGGCTTATGACTGCAGAGAGACTTCTGGAGTGGCTGCAGGGAGGCCAATTATTAGACTGTTGGAATAATTTAGATATGAAATGATGAGGTCTTAGTGAGGAGAGGATGGAAATGAGAGTTACAAAGGAGGTGCCATGTGCAGGACTAAGCAGTTGCATCACAGGAATGAAGGGAAGGGAAGGCTCTGAGGATGACCCCTCCTTCCTCCTTCCAGGTTTCAGGCAGAAAATGAGCAGCATGTATTTCTTTGAGTTCAGTGCAGCCATTCTAATTTGTGTACACTTTTATGTTAAAAAAAATGTATTGTTTACAAGATGTCACAAAAAGGCTAATAAACTAAAATTATACTCTGTCTTTTACTAGGAAGCAGTGGGAATAAATTATGTTATTTTAATGTAATATGTGGTTTATACATTTTGGTTATTTGGCTTGCTTCCACTTGTTGTTCCAGATACCACCCCTTATGAATGGCATCTCTGTGAGTGGGGCATCCATAGAGCCTGTTGGGGTGGGCACCCACCAAACAGCATCATTGGATGAAGAATGTCTGCCCAACATGACAAGTTGGGAGAAAAACTAATTTGAATGTATAGATTATGGACTGAATGTTTGTGTCCCCCTCAAATTTATATGTTGAAACCCTATACCCAGTTATGATGGTATTAGTAGGTGGGGCCTTTGGGAGGTAATTAGGATTAGATGAGCTCATGAGGCAGGGAGCCCTCATAAATTGAATTAGTGCCCTTATAAGAAGTAACAGGAGAGGCTGGGTGTGGTGGCTCATGCCTGTAATCCCAGCACTTTGGGAGGCCAAGGTGGGTGGATCACCTGAGGTCAGAAGTTCAAGACCAGCCTGCCCAACATGGCGAAACCTCGTCTCTACTAAAAAAAACCCAGAAAATTAGCTGGGCATGGTGGTGGGTGCCTGTAATTCCAGCTACTCTGGAGACTGAGGTGGGAGAATCGCTTGAACCTGGGAGGCAGAGCTTACAGTTAGCCAAGATTGCACCATTGCACTTCAGCCTGTCTCAAAAAAAAAAAAAAAAAAGAAGTAACAGGAGAGTTTGCTTCCCCTTTCTGCTTTCTGCTGACAGGAGAAGTCAGCAATCTGCAACTGTGAGAGGATCCTCACCGGAAGTGACCATGCCGGCACCCTGACCTCAGACTTCCAACTTCCAGAACTGTGGAACTATGGGAAATATATTTCCATTGGTTATAAGTCACCTAGTTTATAGTATTTTGTTATAGCAGCCGGAACTAAGAAAATTAGTACCAAAAAGTGTGTGTGCTGTTGTAACAAATAACTAAAAATGTGAAACTGCATAGTGGGTAGAGGCTGGAAGAATTCTGAGGTGCGTATTTGAAATATGGATGTTAAGGGTCATTCTAGTGAGAGCTCAGAAAGAAAAGAGGACAGCTGGAGAGAAAACTCCAATCTTCTTAGAGAATACCTAAGTAATCCTGAACAGAACATTGGTAGAAGTGTGGATGGTAAAGGCCATTCTGATGAGGACTATGTTATTGGAAACTGGAGGAAAGGCCATCCTTGTCATAAAGTAGGAAAGAACATGGCGGACTTGTGTTCGTGTTCTAGTATTTTGTGAAAGATAGAACTTATGAGAGATTTTACTGGATATTTAGCTGAGGAGGTTTCTAAGCAAAATGTTAAAGATGTGGCTTGGCTTTTCCTGACTGCTTGTAGTAAAATGAGACATGAGAGAAATGACTTAAAGACAGAATTTCTGGGCAAAAAGAAAGCAGAACTTAAAGATTTGGGAAATTCTCAGCCTGTTCATATTGCAAAAAATGAGAACACCAGTGGTGTAGCCAAATCCCCTTTGATAAGTATGATTAGTATGGGTGGGAACCATGGACCTAATCAGCCACTCCAACAGAATAATTGTCCGTTTGAACTGATGAGGATGGAGAAGGGAAAGAATGAAGGAAGGCTGTCAAACTTATACTTAACAGTATAGGTCATAGAGCTATTCAACTGTGAAGGTGCACTGTTCTTCAAGACAAGGGAAGAAGGACCATGAAGGCAATTCAGAGGTCATCAGGGTTGCTTCCTTGGTTTCCAAAGGGGAGGACCATTGCTTTGCTTTCAACAGGCCAGATAGCTCCAACCCAAAGCCATGGGGACAGGGCCACCCGAAACTCTAATCACCTAATGGGTTCTTCTTGCCCACTGCACAGATAGAGCCAATTCATTGAGACAGTGGTATTGCAATAAATAAAGAGTTTAATTAAAGCAAGACTAGCCACATGGAAGGCAGGAGTTTATTATTCAAATTAGTGTCTTCAAGAATTCAGAGGCTAGTGTTTTATGGAGAAGGTTGTAGGCAGGGGGTTAGAGAATGGGTGCTGCTGATGGGTTGGGGATGAACTCATATATGGGTGAGACTCAAGATATGATTCATTTGAGACAGAATTCCTCCCCAGCTCCAAACTTGTTAAACCAAACAAGTGTTGTGCTTCTAAAATACAGTGATGGGAGAGGCATAGGATAGACACTCCCCTTCCAAAAGAGAGAAATGAGGAAGAAGAAAAGAAGAAAAATAGGGAGGAAAAAAAATGGGTCCCAAGCAAGTATAAAACTTAGCAAGGCAAACTCCATGAGAGCTTAAGGCTTGAGAATAATCCTCTTTGACTCCATACTCTGCCCTTCAGGCCCACTGGGGCACACTAGGGCAGAGGTGCTACCCTATAGGTCTACCTGGCAGGGGTGTTCCCCCCACACCTCTGGGCACCCCATGGCTTTGAAACCTCCTTTGCAAAGATTGTGACAGCAAGAGAAGTCTAGCATGGTGATATGGTTTGGCTCTCTGTCCCCACCCAAATCTCAACTTGTAGCTCCCATAATTCCCGTATGTTGTGAGAGGGACCTGGTGGGAGATGATTAAATCATGGGGGTGGGTCTTTCCCATGCTGTTCTCATGATAATGAATGGGTCTCATGAGATCTGATGGTTTTAAAAAATGGGAATTTCTCTGCACAAGCCATCTCTTATTGCCTGCTGCCATCCACGTAAGATGTGACGTGGTCCTCCTTGCTTTCTGCCAGGATTGTGAGGCTTCCCCAGCCACGTGGAACTGTGAGTCCAATTAAACATCTTTCTTTTGTAAATTACCCAGTCTTGGGTATGTCTTCATCAGCAGCTTGAAAACAGACTAATACGGTAAATTGGTACCAGTAGAGTGGGGCACTGCTGAAAAAATACCCCAAAATGTTGAAGTGACTTTGGAACTGGGTAACAGGCAGAGGTTGGAACAGTTCGGAAGGCTGGGAAATATGGAAGACAGGGAAATATGGAATGGTTTGGAACCTCCTAGAGACTTGTTGAATGGCTTTGACCAAAATGCTTATAATGACATAAACAGTGAAATCCAGGCTGAGGTGGTCTTACATGGAGATGAAGAACTTCTTGGGAACTGGAGCAAAGGTGACTCTTCTTATGTTTTAGCAAAGAGACTGGCAGCATTTTGCCTTTGCCATAAAGATCTATGGAACTTTGAACTTGAGAGAGATGATTTAGGATATCTGGTGGGAGAAATTTCCAAGCAGCAAAGCATTCAAGAGGCGACTTGGGTGCTGTTAAAGACTCAGTTTTATAAGGGAAGCAGAGCATAAAAGTTTGGAAAATTTGCAGCTTGATAATGTGATAGAAAAGAAAAACCCCTTTTCTGAGGAGAAATTCAAGTTGGCTACAGAAATGTTCATAAGTAACCAGGAGCCGAATGTTAATCCCCAAGACAATGGGGAAAATGTCTCCAGGGCATGTCAGAGGTCTTCATGGCATCCCCTCCCATCACAGGCCCCGAGGCTTAGGAGAAAATGGTCTCATGGGCCGTGCCTGGGGTCCTTCTAATGTGTGCAGCCTAGGGACTTGGTGCTCTGCATCCCAGCCATTCCAGCCTGGGCTGAAAGGGGCCAACGTAGAGCTTGGGCAGCGGCTCCAGAGGGTGCAAGTCCCAAGCCGTTGCAGCTTCCACATGGTGTTTAGCCTGCGAGTGCACAGAGATCAATAATTGGGGTTTGGGAACCTCCACCTAGATTTCAGAAGACGTATGGAAATGCCTGGATGCCCAGGCAGAAGTTTGCTGCAGGGGTGGGGCACTCATGGATAACCTCTGCTAGGGCACTGCAGAAGGGAAATGTGGGGTTGGAGCCCCCACATGGAGTCCCTGCTGGGGCACTGCCTAGTGGAGCTGTGAGAAGAGGGTCACCATCTTTCAGACTCCAGAATAGTAGATCCACTGACAGCTTGCACAGTTTGCCTGGAAAAGCCTCAGATGTTCAATGCCAGCCCATGAAAGCAGCCAGAAGGGAGGCTGTACCCTGCAAAGCCGTAGGTGTGGAGCCACCCAAGACCATGGGAACCCACCTCTTGCATCTGTGTGACCTGGATGTGAGACATGGAGTCAAAGGAGGTATTTTGAAACTTTAAGATTTGACTGCCCTGCTGTATTTTGGACTTGCATGGGGCCTGTAGCCCCTTTGTTTTGGCCAATTTTTCCAATTTGGAATGGCTGTATTTACTCAATGCCTGTACTCCCATTGTGTCTAGGAGGTAACTAACTTACTTTTGAATATATAGGCTCATAGGTGGAAGAGACTTGCTGTGTCTTGGATGAGACTTTGGACTGTGGGCTTTTGAGTTAATGCTGAAATGAGTTAAGACTTTGGGGAGCTGTTGGGAAGGCATGATTGGTTTTGAAATGTGAATATATGAGATTTGGGAGGGGCCGGGGCAGAATGATATGGTTTGGCTCTATGTCCCCACCAAAATCTCATCTTGTAGCTCCCATAATTCCCACATGCTGTGGGAGGGGCCTGGTGGGAGATGATTGAATCATGGGGGCAGGTCTTTC
>NW_012108530.1:836040-837235 GCF_000951045.1 Mandrillus leucophaeus | reverse complement strand
AGAACACCAGTGGTGTAGCCAAATCCCCTTTGATAAGTATGATTAGTATGGGTGGGAACCATGGACCTAATCAGCCACTCCAACAGAATAATTGTCCGTTTGAACTGATGAGGATGGAGAAGGGAAAGAATGAAGGAAGGCTGTCAAACTTATATTTAACAGTATAGGTCATAGAGCTATTCAACTGTGAAGGTGCACTGTTCTTCAAGACAAGGGAAGAAGGACCATGAAGGCAATTCAGAGGTCATCAGGGTTGCTTCCTTGGTTTCCAAAGGGGAGGACCATTGCTTTGCTTTCAACAGGCCAGATAGCTCCAACCCAAAGCCATGGGGACAGGGCCACCCGAAACTCTAATCACCTAATGGGTTCTTCTTGCCCACTGCACAGATAGAGCCAATTCATTGAGACAGTGGTATTGCAATAAATAAAGAGTTTAATTAAAGCAAGACTAGCCACATGGAAGGCAGGAGTTTATTATTCAAATTAGTGTCTTCAAGAATTCAGAGGCTAGTGTTTTATGGAGAAGGTTGTAGGCGGGGGGTTAGAGAATGGGTGCTGCTGATGGGTTGGGGATGAACTCATATATGGGTGAGACTCAAGATATGATTCATTTGAGACAGAATTCCTCCCCAGCTCCAAACTTGTTAAACCAAACAAGTGTTGTGCTTCTAAAATACAGTGATGGGAGAGGCATAGGATAGACACTCCCCTTCCAAAAGAGAGAAATGAGGAAGAAGAAAAGAAGAAAAATAGGGAGGAAAAAAATGGGTCCCAAGCAAGTATAAAACTTAGCAAGGCAAACTCCATGAGAGCTTAAGGCTTGAGAATAATCCTCTTTGACTCCATACTCTGCCCTTCAGGCCCACTGGGGCACACTAGGGCAGAGGTGCTACCCTATAGGTCTACCTGGCAGGGGTGTTCCCCCCACACCTCTGGGCACCCCATGGCTTTGAAACCTCCTTTGCAAAGATTGTGACAGCAAGAGAAGTCTAGCATGGTGATATGGTTTGGCTCTCTGTCCCCACCCAAATCTCAACTTGTAGCTCCCATAATTCCCGTATGTTGTGAGAGGGACCTGGTGGGAGATGATTAAATCATGGGGGTGGGTCTTTCCCATGCTGTTCTCATGATAATGAATGGGTCTCATGAGATCTGATGGTTTTAAAAAATGGGAATTTCTCTGCACAAGCCATCT
>NW_012108530.1:831389-831750 GCF_000951045.1 Mandrillus leucophaeus | reverse complement strand
TAGAAGCACACACCTTGTTTGGTTTCACAGGTTCATAGCTGGAGAGAAATTTCCTCTCAGATGAATCATACCTTCAGTCTCACCCATATCTGATTCAACATATTTTGATAAAACCATAAAAATACATGAAATCATATGATTTTGTAGTCACATATTGCATCTGCAGGTTTTCAGAACAGCTTTTTAGTGATCAGTTGTGCACCATGTGGGCTGGTCTGTAGTGATCCAGAAGGAGAAGAGATATCACTGAGAGGCTATGGCTTGGGAGTGCTCTTTAAAATAGAAACCTCCCTCTCTTTAGAGCTTGGCACATGCTCACTAAACACCTATAATGTGCCACTGTGTTTGTTTGCTGGAAAGC
>NW_012108530.1:823976-826116 GCF_000951045.1 Mandrillus leucophaeus | reverse complement strand
TTTCATGACGCTTTGATGATTTTGAAGATTATAGGCCAGTTATGTTGAAGAATTTCATATTTCCTCATGATTACATTTGGGCTGTGCATTTTTGGCAGGAATATCACAGAAATGATGTGTGCTCTTATTGCATCTTATCAGATGGTGCATAATTTTGGGTTGTTCCATTACTGATCATGTTGAGCTTGATCACTTGGAGGAGTCCTCCTCCACTGAAGTTAATCTTTTCCCCTTTGTAATTAATATGCTTTTGCAGGAAGGTGCTCTTAAGCTATGTAAATACAGTATCTTGTTCCTCAGCAAACTTTTGATTAATTAATATGATTTCCTATTGTATTTGTGGGTTATAATGTTACTATCTGATCTAGTTGGATACTTGTCCCCACCCAAATCTCATGTTGAACTGTAATCCTCAGTGTTGGAGGTGGGGCCTGGTGGGAGGTGTTTGGGCCATGGGAGCAGATTCCTCAAGAATGGCTTGAACCATCCCCTTGGTGGTAAGTGAGCTCTTGCTCTGTGTTCACATGGGATCTGGTCATTTAAAAGTGTGTGGCATTTCTCTTGCCCATCTTTCACTTGCTTTCATCACCATGGGTTGTGCCTGTTCACCCTTCACCTTTCACCAGGATTGAAAGCTCCCTGAGAGTTCACCAAAGGCTAAGCAGATGCCAGCACCATGCGTCCTGTAAAGCCTGCAGAACTGTGAGCCAACTGAACCTCTTTTCTTTGTAAATTACCCAGTCTCAGTTATTTTTAGTAATGCAAGAATGGCCAAATATACTATCATTATTTATTTTGAGGCCCAATTTGTCTTAGATTTGACTATGAGAGCCCTTTCAATCTGGCTTTTGTGTCCTTTTGAGATGATTTCATTATTCTTGGAGTACTTCCTTATTTTTTTGGTACAAGATGCTCTAAACTAATGTTGTACTTTGCCTGCCTTAGCCCTGGAATCAGTCATTTCTACAAGGAAACCTGGTTCCCTTTAGTGGAGAATGGTGTTTAGAAACTAAGATTTAAGTGATAGGTGTGTTAATTACTATTGGAGTGTCACTGCACTCATGCTGTCTCAGTGGACAGATGAATATCTGTATCTGTTTGTGTGTATGTAAATTTACGTCTACATTTATTTCTATATATATGCATATATTTTGAAAACAGAGTTTAGCCTGATGCCTGTGCTTTCTGTCAAATATCACAAGATTCATTCTAGTTTTCTCCCTTTCCATATTAGTAACTCCATTCTTGGGTACTAAGAAACCTGGCTCCCATTTTCCTTACTATATTTACTTATTTGCTCAACCTACCTGTATGTAGTCAATCTTCCATCACTGTTTCTGCCCTCTTCCCCATGCAGATACTCTCCTTACTCCTCTTGTGTTCTGATACTTGCACCAGTTGGAAACACTGTGTGGAAGCTCTCTCCATCCCACCCCAGCTCTGACAACCTGTGCTGAGCCACCCCCATTTCTGGACATCCCCCTTACCCAGCTTGGGCTCTGGCCCCTGCTATGGAGAACCACACTTTCCTCTACTCCCTGCCATAGCCACCTGCTTTACTCTGACTTGCCTATGGACATTAAGACTGAATTGTTCAGGAAGGGAAGGGAGAGGAGAGGAGGAGGAGGAATATGAAAAAGTGTAAAAATGTTAACTTTTTAATGATATTGTAAGATGGAGGAGATGGAAACAAGACTTGATATTTGATTGTTTTGACTAAGTAAATCTTTTAATATTCAGAAAGAAGCCTCTAAAATGGAAAATAAATAAATCTAATAACATCAAATTGACAACAAACATAGCAAGAAAATAATTATTTCAAATGCTTTAGAAGACAATAACTGTACATGCTTAGTTGGATATATTCTTGCGACAAGAGAGATCTTAAATTCAATTCAGGAGCTTAAAGCAAGTTATACTGGAATTTTTTATTTTGAAAGTATTTGATGTATATTGCAAGATAAGAAAATAAACTATATTCATGTTGTTAACCACTAAGATTTTTATGATAAGAGAAAAGCAATGTAAGTATAAAAACAAAAAATGTTAAAACACTCATGTTATTAAATTTGTATTGGAAATTTCAATATGAATATATAATTTAAAAATATATACATATGGCTGGGTGTGGTGGTTCATG
>NW_012108530.1:820198-823406 GCF_000951045.1 Mandrillus leucophaeus | reverse complement strand
GTAGACTGTAATATTCAGCAGAAAGGGCTTTGGCATCAGACTTGCATTTGAAGCAGTAGTGTGCTGGAGCCAGCCTGTACAGGCTCTCGAGCTGCTTGTCAAATATACAGGAATTTTGCAAGCCAATTGTAAAACCATTGGTAACTAGAAATCAGCCATAGTGGGAGTATTTACACTATGGAAATTGACAGTTACTACAAATCAGGCATTTTTTTCCCCCTCCCTCCACACAGTAAGCCGGTTTACCAGCACACACCACTGGAAGTCCACTTCCACTACTTACTAGCTAGTAGGTACTAGTGTACCTGCACCTCCAGCACCCTGCTGTCAGGTTCCAGCTTTGTATGATATGGAGTGTTAGCTATATGATGTGACTTTAGGGGAAGAAGCATGACATTTCCCAACTTCATTTCCTCATCTGTAAAATAGTAATTCAATTCAATGCTATTTACCTCATAACTTTATTTAGAGAATAAAATGAAATAATGGATGCAAAATACTTTACATAATGATTATTTCATATTAGGAGCTCAAACCACAGTTGCTATTGTTGTTGTTGGATGCTGTTTGATAGTAGTATCACATATACTAGGCACACAGACTGATTTGCTCGAAAATAGCTCTTATTATCTCCATTGTAAAGGGGAGGAACCTGGAGTTCAAAGAGATCAAGTTACTTGCCCAGGACCATACACCTGGTAACTGGTGGCACAAAAGCTGCCAGTCTCCCGGAGCTCATGCACTTTCTGCTGTCCTTGTTGCATCTGTACTTGGTGGTGGTAGCCAAAAGTTAAGTTGCTTGACCAGCACAGGCTCTGCATCACAGCTCTAGTTACCTTGGAGTCTTGGCACGTCTTCTGGAGTGGGTGGGAGAATCCAGCTTCTCTGGTAGAGGCTCTGAAATACAACTTTCTCAGAAACCCAGGGTTGTTCCTGACCAGACCTGGGGGAAGCTAAAAGCAGAGGCTCCCAGATTTCTGGAGCGGGGTGAGGTGGTGGGAGTCACAGGACTGCAAGCGGGGCAGTGGCAGAGGCATGACTGAGGTATGTGCTATGAGCACAGTGGTGCTGGCAGTGTACGAGGGTGCTGGTGACCCTGTGCCAGGTGTGTGTGTGTGGAAGGAGGTGTGGGGGATGTGTACCGGTGCCTCCAGCACCCTGCTGTCAGATTCCGGCCTCGTATGACACAAGGTGTTGGCAAGAAGATCCTAGACTCCCTGACGTTGTGTTTCTTCCCTTCTCCAAGAGCAGTGCCGCCTGCTGGAGGAAAGAATGGCTGTTGCATAGCTAACGTTGCTGACCTGTAGGACGGTAGGAGGAAGCCACGTTGGAGTCCTCTGTTGGCTCACCAGTCTCTGAGCCAGGCTGGGGCCAGAACCACACTGCTTCTCTCTTTTTTTCTTTACCCGTCATTGCATTTCACTTTCTTTTATCCCTCAAATGAGATGACCCAACATTCTTTATGACAAAGCTGGAAATCTAGCTAATGTCTTTGATTTTGAACTAAAATTTTAAAAAAAGCAATGGATGGCTTAGAACTGATTTGCTATTCTAATAGAAGTGTTCTGATGTATTTAGGGGAATAGGAAAGGGAGAAGAGAATATTGATATAATAAGTGCAATTATTATATCATTACACAGAACAGCTTTCCTGAAGACCAGAGCTGCAATCTCTGTATGTTTTTAAACTAACTTATAAATGATATAACTATACTTAGCTAACTCTCTGATTATCGCTTTGTTCACAGTTGTGGCTTCTGGCATATTTGGCGTACCATCTTACAGTAACTCTTTGTCATAGAAGCATGGCTGTTTTCGAAGAAAGATTTAAAATATTTCTCAGAATAACATAAACCATCCACTAAGAAGGAGACTGTTAGGAGAGTTTGGTTTCCTAAGGTGCATCATTAGTAAGCAAGTGTTTTGTGTTGAAGACTCTCCCTCCTTAGGGAGAAAAATGGAACCACAGTAGTCAAGGCAGAACATTACGCTTATAACCTTCTGGAGTCAAATGACTAGGCTCTAAGATGAATGTAATGAACATTTCAAAGATCAAGTGAGTTGCCAGAGTACAATTCCTTAGAGTACGGAGGGAGGGAGGAAAAAGAGCAGAGTGGCATCCCATGGCAACTCTATTTACTCTAGTCATAGATGCTGCTGCTAAGGCAGGACTTCAGATTGTAGGGCCTTCCCTATGAGCAGCACCAGAAAATGTCTCTGTGAAAGGAGCTGGACTCCTACACATGCTCACTGGCTAAAGAAAGGGATCAGGCACTCTGGAGACTGACTCATTTTCTTAGAGAAGCTGACTAAAGCTAGGCAGAGATCAGAAGCTGGAAATAAACAGTCCTTCAAAGTTCATGGCATCCAAGAAAGAAAATCATTTCCTTTCTGCTGTGTTTTTTTTTACAGAGAAGTGACGTGCTAGATTTCAGTATAAATGTAACACTGGGGTTATTGATCAATTGCTTATTCATTTATTCAAACACACACTTATTGAATATCTATATTGGTATCTATACTGGCACACACATATTTAGTATGTGCCAGAAACTGGGCTTGATCCTACGGATTGGAAAATGCATAAGGCACAGTGTTTTATCTTCCTAGGTGCAAAATCCCAGTAAGTACAATTATCTAAACAAGTAAGTTTAATATGGCAAGATACGTGCTCATAAAGGTATGTACAAAATGCTAGGGGAACCGTACTAAGCCCAGCTGGATACTGTTAGGGAAGATTTCGTAGAGGAGATAATATTTGAGTATATTAAACTTATCTTCCAATGTATGTCTAAACTCCAGTGAAAACCAGTAAACACAAACAGTATTTATTAACTGTGTTCCTTCTTCGTTACCAAAACCATAGAATACAATGAAACAGGTTTCAAACCTGGCATCCATCAGACATCTGTGGGGAGGAGATAACATTTCTGGGGAGTGACAAAATTTCTGTGACCTTCAAACATATCAGAAGACTCTCAACCACACTCACAATAAAATAAATGTAAATTAAATGTCAGACTGGCAAAAATCTAATACCCATTCTATTTGTGGTGCTGTAGAAATGCAAACTGCTACTCTGCAGGAGAATGTGGCAATGTCATAAATTAAAGAATCACTTACTTTTTGACCCAGCAATTCCACTCCTAGAAATGTATTCTAAACATATACCTGTATCAGTACAAAATGACACATGCACAAAGGTCCT
>NW_012108530.1:815315-817266 GCF_000951045.1 Mandrillus leucophaeus | reverse complement strand
AGCCTGGGAGACAGAGCCAGACTCCATCTAAAAAAATAATAATATATATATACACACACAGACACACACACACACATACATATATACATACACATATATACATAGATATCCCCCCTCACCTCTGTTCATTTAAAGGGAGGGCCTAGAAACATTGACAACCCAGCAGAGGTAAGTACTCCTAGCACTTAGATTTTGATGACTAAATACCATTCCCCATTAAAAGAAACCAGGGTCTTTGGAGAAATGGCTGATTTTGGGTGTGGGTGAGGGATTGTACAAGGTGAGCCCAGGACATCTTGCTTAGTGCCAGAAAAAGAGCCAGTTCTTAATGGCTAAAGATGGAACTATTTGAGCTTCAAACAGATGACCGCAATGGAATGAAACACACTGAATGTATAAAAATCTGTAAGTCTGTAAAATGATATTCAGAAAAGAGAAAACCAGAGAACAAAGGAAAACAAAATATCATTTGTCACCTACTCCTTACACTGAAAAATGATAATTCAAAGTTAATGATTATTTATTTACCTTGACTTTTCAGTAGAAGCAGTTAATGAGACAAATCTCTCTCCTCTTTTGCTTTTTCTCTCTTAAAGACTGCCAGCTAAGAAGTATAGAAGGAATGGAAGAAATAGAAAATCACCATTTTGCAACCCTTAATGAAGTAGTTGATTGAGACAAGAATCATTCAATGGATGATGAAACCATTAGGTGACAGATGAGTGGAGACTTGGATACGCTAGTGCTGCTGAAGTATTACTCCATAGATTATTTGATGGTTGAACAAAATGAAACTTTAGAATGGAGGGCTGGAGCTGTCTCTGGCTTACTGAAAATGGGTCAATTAGATATGACACACCTCACAATGTGTTGCAATATTACACAACATCAGTAATGATGTCTTATCTAAAATGTAAACTTACAATCTCTAGATTTAAATGTACGGAATGCATGGGTTAGTGGAATAAATTAAATGACACTACAAATTCAGCAGTTGGACAAAATCTGAAAGTAGCCTATTGTGTTAGTCTGTTCTCTCATTGCTATAAGGAAATACATGAGACTGGGTAATTTGTACAGAAAAGAGGTTTAATTGGCTCACAGTTCTGCAGGCTGTACAGGAAGCATGGCAGCGTCAGCTTTTGGGGAGGCCACAGGGAACTTAGAATCATGGCGGAAGGCAAAGGGAGAGCCAGCCCTTCACGTGGTTGGAGCAGGAGAAAGAGAGTGAGAAGGGGGAGGTGCCATAAACTTTTAAATAACCAGATCATGTGAGGACTCTATCAGGAGAACAGCACCAAGTTTAGCATCAGGATGGTGCTCAACTGTTCATGAAGGGTCTGCCTCCATGATCCAGTCACTTCCCACCAGGCCCCACCTCCAACACTGGGGATTATGATTTGATGTGAGATTTGGGTAGGGACAAATATCCAAACTACATCAGCTATTCTGAGGGACATCTGGCCTGGTCTCTTCATCAAGTTGATGTCATGTCAAATAAAGGGTGCAGGGAGTTGGGAGAGCACTCATAAAGGTTATACAACCAGATGTAATACATGGACTTTGATTGGATCTTGGTAAGAACAAACTGGGAATAACACTTTTCTGTAAAGCTATTGGCAAGGTTTAAATATGAGTCAGGTGTTAGATGAGGATAATAAAGAACTGTTAATTTTGGTATTGATTTTAGTAGGGAAAATGTTCTTATTTTCATGATGTCTATATAATTTGTACAAAATACTTTAGCAAAAAAGTTGAGGCAAACGTGGTGAAAATGTTAACAACTGACAATCTAGGTAGTGGATATATGAGTGGTCATTAGACAATTCTCCATCTCTCTTTTTTCTTCTTTTTTCTTTTCTTTTTTTTTTTTTTCTTGCGACAGAGTTTCACTCTTGTTGCCCAGGGTGGAGTGCAGTGGCACAATCTTAGCTCACAGCAACCTCTACCT
>NW_012108530.1:811833-814315 GCF_000951045.1 Mandrillus leucophaeus | reverse complement strand
GGTGTCTACTATGTGCCAAGCACTTTTCTGGGTGCTTAAGATTCAGCAGTGAGCAAAAGAGATGCAGGGGACCTTAAACCTATGGAGCTTGGCATCCTGCCTTGCCCATAGTAGGCCCCTTTAATAAAACAAAATACCTTTAAAAGTTGTTAAAAATAACACAAACACAGAAAACTGCATTAAACAAATGAACAGCTTAGTGAACTTTTAGAAAGTAACCTCCTTCCCTGTAATCCTCCCCCTAGACCTAGTACCCTGCCATCCGGTCAATGCACCACCCACCCCCACCCCAGCACAACCCCCGCTTCAAAGGTGTATCGTGTAGAACACCATTGCAGGGAGCAGAGACAAAGTTCAGAACTCTGCCCTTAAAATTCTTCTACCTACTGTACCCCTCAAAAGTGAGATCTTAAATTTTTTTTCTTTGGTTCAGAAGGTTTTCAGCTTCAGACTTTCACTACACTGAGTACAATTCAGACATGCATTATTAGCCATGGGATTTTCACTTTATAATATCAAGTAAATGGAGCAGCTTGGGGGCACACTCATTCCTGATTCACAGCTAATTCTGTGGACATAATGTCACAACGAATCTCCCAGACACATAATTCTGTCATGGTGGGATAAAGAAATTAAAACATAATTTAAAATAACCTCGGTGCCAGCTTCAAATGAGTGAAGTTAAGGTCCCGAGAGACTGTCTGCAGAAGCTTCATTATGTTGCAGTCGTGTTGAAAGGTGACCCAAGGCATTGCTTGTTACCTGGGCTGGTGGATCAAATGAGAAATAAGCTTTGCTATTTTTTTTTAAAAAAACTTTAATATTATCCTCCATTTTATATGATTTTTTTCTACCTTCAGACTTAGGTCTTTCAAGACCCAGAACTGAAATACTGTAAAAACGGATAATATGTTCCCTGTCTATTTTCAGAGTGGCCAAATCTTGGTACCAACACAAGGATTGAAATGTAAAGCTGCATGCATTTTATTTGAAAGTCTCAAAGGTCTAACACTTGCAATTTTTGTTGGGGGAGGGTAGAGCTACAACAACTTTATTAAAAGAAAAGTGCAGTGAGATTTGTTGAAAGCTCAAAAGAAAGGGAAAACTTAGACGCTGCCCCTCAAGTACAGAAACAAGTGCCGAGTGGATATTAGACGTTCTGGGGATGTCGTAGTCAGATGGTGTGCTCATCTTCCAGTTGTTTCTGGCAAAGATCTGCTGGTCAGGGAGAAGGACCTCCTCATCTTGAATCTTTGCCTTGACATTCTCAATGGTGTCACTGGGTTCGACCTCGAGGGTAATGGTATTACCTGTCAAGGTGTTCACAAAGATCTGCATTGTCAAGTGGCGATGGCAGCAGTGCACAAGAAGAACAGCACTCAACTCCCAGCTTTGATGGAACTCTGGTAATTTTTAATGCACAATAATATGATGCCATCCAAGCTGTTGTGTGCATTAAATAAAATAATAAATACACAGTGCAGTTTGGAGCACCCCACAGGAGTGAAGAAAGAATTTGGGAGGCAGCTGAAGTTGGCTGGAAGGGGTCTAGA
The DNA here is from genome assembly GCF_000951045.1 of Mandrillus leucophaeus. NCBI lineage: Eukaryota > Metazoa > Chordata > Mammalia > Primates > Cercopithecidae > Mandrillus > Mandrillus leucophaeus. Next base: position 812,762 of record NW_012108530.1, on the reverse strand, counting down.
CTGGGTGGGAAATGAGCTTTCTCTTCCAGCATCTCCACTTCTTAACTTGATGGCTTCGGCCCATCTTGACTTGGTGAAGCCTCAGTCTCTTCCTGGGTAAATGGGGGAAGACACCAGTTTCTCATAGGGATTCTATGCCAGGTAATGGTGACACCTACATGTGACCTAGTGCCACTGTGTCTCCACGGCTCTCATCTCATATATTCTCCACATGTCTACCTTCTCATGCGACTGATGAGTAAATACAAAATGTAGGATATGTAAGCTTTTTTAAAAGGGAGGCGGCCAGGCACATTGGTTCATGCCTGTAATCCCAGCATTTTGGGAGGCCGAAGAGGGTGGATCGCCTGAGGTCAAGAGTTTGAGACCAGCCTGGCCAACACAGTGAAACTCCGACTCTACTAAAAATACAATAAATAAATACATAAATAAATAAATAGATAGATAGATAAAAATAAGCCGGCCATAGTGGCAGGTGTCTGTAATTCGTAATTCCAGCTACTTGGGAGGCTGAGGCAGGACAATCGCTTGAACCTGAGAAGCAGAGGTTGCAGTGAGCCGAGATTGTGCCATTGCACTCCAGCCTGAGCAACAAGAGTGAAACTCCATCTCAAATAAATAAATAAATAAATAAATAAAATAAAATAAAATAAAAATAAAAGGGAGGCATTTTTGCCATTTCCTCTCTCTCTCTCCCTCCCAAGACAGGAGGCATCCCAATTGCATACGGGTCCTCATTTAATAATTTTAATCCTTTTCAAGTTACTTAATCTCTCTAAACCTTAATTTCCTCACACATAAAATGGGGATTAAATTAATGCCTTTCCACTGGACAGTAGTGAGGATTAAATGAAATCATGCATCTTTGTTTTTCTTGGTGGTGATGAGTCTGGAATGTCACATAAGGTCTCGAGGCACAGCTGTGCTGA
>NW_012108530.1:807785-809638 GCF_000951045.1 Mandrillus leucophaeus | reverse complement strand
TGAAGTAGACTGACAAGGAGACATTATTCCAATTTTACCAATAAGAAAGTAGATTTAGAGAGCTTAAGCAACCTACTTAGGAACACATGATAGTCAAATTTGCTTCAGCAGTATCATCAGATTAGAAGTGTCAGATGGTTCCTCCACCCTGGTATCCAGTGGCTTTGGAAATACTCTTTGCTTGGAAGGAAGGCGACTGATATTTATTGAATGCTTGCTCTGTCCAAGGCATCAGTAATATGTTATTTTACCTGGATTTTTTTCACTGTGTGTGGTCATATTCCTATGGTGTTACGTATTATCAATTTATCATTTCCATGTTCCAATTTAACATTACCATGTTACAAATGAAATACTGAGGTTCAGAAAGGTTATGTGGCTTGTCCTAGGAAGAGGAAGAGATGGATTTAAATTCTGTCTTCTCTCACTGCAAAGTCCAGAACTGGCAGGGATCATGAAGCAGAACTGTCCACTCTAGTTTTCCAGTGGGCCATCAAAATAGGGTTTTCCTCAAATGAGGGTGGTCCTGGCTGTGCAATTCCAATTCCAGCCCAATCGTTCCTATGTCTACAGACCTTCTTCATGAAGTATACATGCCCGTCTTTATGGAGGTTCATGGAAACCCCATGTTAATTTTGCTGTTGACCATTTAATGTATCTGTGATCCAGGCCACATTTCTTCACATAGTGGTCATTTTAAAACGAGCATTTAAGCAGTCTTATTTATTAGTCATGCCTCCTCTGACTGACAGACACAATTTGTTAAGCCAGTTCATAGTCAAATTTATTTATTATTAAAATATTACTGAAATATAATCAATTTCCAGATTTCTAGGGTTTATATGAGATCCCACAGTGTTGATACATCATCCACTCTAATATTTAAATGTTTAGTTAGGTTCTAAAAAAATCATTTTGTCCTACTTTCTAACATTTATTTTGTCATAAAGTTTATTTGGCTTAATGGCTGGTTAAATATCCCCCATAAGAAACTTTTTGCAACTCCACATTTTATTTTCAGAAGAGGACAGAAAGTGATAAAATATGCACAGAGTGGAAAGTTACGGGAAAGAACACTTTGCAGCTACTGGTAACTTTGGGCAAACCATACATAGTGTCAGATACCTCAGAAAAGTTCAGTCTTGTGGGCGAATGAGTGTGGATGTTTACTGGAAAATCAGCACTGGATTTAAACATCCAATAGATTTAAAAAATACTCTAAGTGAATTTTTTTCTTTCCATTTTGAAATGTGTGATTCATTAATAAAACATTATATTTAGGTAGATGCAGCTGAATCAAGGTTTTCAGTAGACATTTACATAAAAGTTTTTCAGTGGATATTTACATAAAGTTTATTTCCTCTTTAAGTAAGAATTTTGAGTTTCGGAAGAACTTCAGAGGAAATTCAGTTCTATCCTTTTGATAGAGGTTCATAGATGAAGCGACTTGCTGAAGTCCACACAGGTAGTTAGGTGGAGGTGGAAACAGACATGGTCTCTTCACTCTGACGGGGCTGTCGTTCCTGCTTCAAATGCAGCAAGCGTTTGTAGGAAACAGGAAACAGGAAACAGCTATAGGAAATGGTAACAGGATATTTATGCATTGGTTAATAGAGAGCTATTCAATTACCCACTGATGAAGGACTGATGATTTTTTTTATGATGCTACAAACTTGTAAAAATTCCAAACACTATGCATGTGTATAAAAGTGTATAAAAATGAAAGTCCACCACTTCCTGGCCTCCTCCAGTCCCACTCCTCAGAGCTCATCATCACAATAGCCCAGTACATACCCATCCAGATTTTTCTATCCACATTTAAAACTCTTCTCTCAGCCAGGCACGGTGACTCA
>NW_012108530.1:803328-805540 GCF_000951045.1 Mandrillus leucophaeus | reverse complement strand
GGCTCTGCTCAGCAAGACCCTGGAACTAGCAGCACTGGTGGGGACAGCACAATTGTATTGTCCTTCCCTGTCTACTTTTCACTTCCTCCCTCGGGCAGTAAATGTCTCTCAGCTATTCCTGCTCACCATCTTCCTGGGGGTTTAGAGGTTGACACTTGAAATTTTAATAAGGAATAATAGCCACATTTGGCCTTTTTCCCCATGTACAAAGCTTTACATTTATTTGCTTTCTGGAACAAAAACAAGTGTGTCATGTTGCCAGTCTTGGGCTGGACATGAAATAACACAGTCAAATTGAGATGGAATGTCAGCAAGAAGGTTTAGTTTTGGCTGTGGGGTTTCCAAGCGTGAGCTTCCTGGCCCCTGTGGCACTGGGAAGAGTGGCTCCTCCCAGAAGGAGCTAACAGCACAGGCTATTTCTCTCTGGAAGTTTCTCAAAGAGTCTGTTGCATCTAAAAGCTATTTGGCCATGTTCCTAATTTGAATTCTGTCTACATTTGTTTCTCACTGTGGTGCTCATTTGAATGCAGGCTGTGTGCCCAATGACTAGAGGCTATTAGGCTGCTCCAAGGGGCACCAGGAGACCCTCATGTCCCTGAATATTTTCCCTGCCCACCAGCCTAAAGTTCTGTCATTAGCCATTATCTGCAGAAGTTCAATGTTGAAATGCTGCGGGGGCAGGGGTGGGGGAGCGAGCGTGGTGTTCCATCCCATTGACTCAGTTCCCTGCCTTGGATTGGCTGCAACTGGGCTCCAGCAGATTCCTTCCTGAGGCTCAGAGGCATCAGGGCCCCTGTGGCCTTAGCGCACTCTTTTGCACACTGCTCCCAATTCTCCCTTCCTTTTCCTCTCTGCTCATGTGTATTTCATTTAATGCCGAATCTGACAACTCTTGTTTCCCCCTCTGAAAAAAGTATAAGTACTTTTCTCTTTGTGAAATACATTTTATGGATGAATTGCTTCCTTTTTCATTGTAAACTTTACTGGAATGTCAAATGTGTTAAAAAGTACAAGAGCTTTCCTCTCCCTTCTGTCCCTGGGAATGAATATTCCCAGCAGACAGCAGACTTCTCTTCTAAATTCTCTCTGCTTTGGCAAAAACAAGTAAATACACTAACACCTTTTCTTAACTAGTTGTGTGATGTATGAGCAATCCTCATAGAAAATGAGACACAAAAATTTCTTTTCCTTCCTTACAAATATGGTAAGTCACTTTGAAACTATCATTTCTTCTCTTCCTTCCTTTTTCTAGTGAAATTAGAATGAGTTTCTAATAATAAAGTTTATTTATATATTTCTGATTATTGGTAACTAAAGTGTTTATATATATGCTCATGTGAACTAATAGGTATGTGACAATATATTTAGTGGGCTTCTTTGTCCTTCATCTGGTGATTCATGTCACTCATTCAATCACTTTCTCATTCATTCAATAAGTAGTTTTAAATGCCTCCATATATTAGACATTATGCTAAGCCTACTATGGGGATAGTATGGGGCACACATGGCCACTGGGAAAATACTATATTTTCCAGTCATCTGAGCATCTATATGTAGCTGTATGCTGCAGGTTGGATTATTACTATTACTCCGAGATGGAGTTTGGAGGGTAAGGGCTTATTATGGGGTGACTCACCATCCAGTGGTGCCTGCACTGTTCTGAGATTTAGGAGGCTAAGTTCTAATATTAATTCTGCCCCTCAAAAGCTGTGTGGTCATGAATAGATTAGTTCACCTCTCTGGACCCAGTTTTCCAATGCAAAATCTAGAAGAGTTACACATTCTATAAGATTCTTAAGAGTTTTAAGCAGTAGCTGCCATTTCATCGGAAGGGCACAGTAATGATGATGTTACTGCTTATGCTTGTATAAATACTTAATTACTAATAAAATAGAAAGCAGAAAACCTCAGTCTATATGAGATCCCATGAAGTAGACTGACAAGGAGACATTATTCCAATTTTACCAATAAGAAAGTAGATTTAGAGAGCTTAAGCAACCTACTTAGGAACACATGATAGTCAAATTTGCTTCAGCAGTATCATCAGATTAGAAGTGTCAGATGGTTCCTCCACCCTGGTATCCAGTGGCTTTGGAAATACTCTTTGCTTGGAAGGAAGGCGACTGATATTTATTGAATGCTTGCTCTGTCCAAGGCATCAGTAATATGTTATTTTACCTGGATTTTTTTCACTGTGTGTGGTCATATTCCT
>NW_012108530.1:791167-802293 GCF_000951045.1 Mandrillus leucophaeus | reverse complement strand
AATAAAACATTATATTTAGGTAGATGCAGCTGAATCAAGGTTTTCAGTAGACATTTACATAAAAGTTTTTCAGTGGATATTTACATAAAGTTTATTTCCTCTTTAAGTAAGAATTTTGAGTTTCGGAAGAACTTCAGAGGAAATTCAGTTCTATCCTTTTGATAGAGGTTCATAGATGAAGCGACTTGCTGAAGTCCACAAAGGTAGTTAGGTGGAGGTGGAAACAGACCTGGTCTCTTCACTCTGACGGGGCTGTCGTTCCTGCTCCAAATGCAGCAAGCGTTTGTAGGAAACAGGAAACAGGAAACAGCTATAGGAAATGGTAACAGGATATTTATGCATTGGTTAATAGAGAGCTATTCAATTACCCACTGATGAAGGACTGATGATTTTTTTTATGATGCTACAAACTTGTAAAAATTCCAAACACTATGCATGTGTATAAAAGTGTATAAAAATGAAAGTCCACCACTTCCTGGCCTCCTCCAGTCCCACTCCTCAGAGCTCATCATCACAATAGCCCAGTACATACCCATCCAGATTTTTCTATCCACATTTAAAACTCTTCTCTCAGCCAGGCACGGTGACTCACGCCTGTAATCCTAGCACTTTGGGAGGCCGAGACGGGCAGATCATGAGGTCAAGAAATCGAGACCATCCTGGCTAACACAGTGAAACCCCGTTTCTACTAAAAATACAAAAAAATTAGCTGGGCGTAGTGGCGGGCGCCTGTAGTCCTTGGCATTGACGGCTGCCACCTCTGTCCCTGGCCCAGCTAGCCTCCCCTTCCGATTCAGCTCCGGTTGCTCCTCAGTGGGACCCTCCTCTCTTTGGATCTTCTTTGGGTCTTCTTGCCATTCATCAAACACCCGACCACCTTCCCATCTTTCCTTGTGTCAAACTTACCTCCCCCCTGACCCCTTACCTCAAGTCTCCACCGTGACACCACCTCCACTCCTCCTGGGAAATCAGAGGAGGGCAGGTTGCTAGGTTCCTGCTGGAACCCACCTCCCTGCAAATGAAGCAGTTCCTTTATGTGGTCTTAAAACAAAAGGAGGCAGTGTGGCCCCCAGAGTTGGGGCTTGGACTCTGAATCCTGAAAGCTGGGTTCTACCTCATAGTGTGTGATCTTGAGCAGGCACTTGAGGCCTGCTTTGTTTCTTCACCTCTAAAGCAGGGGAAATAATTATTCCTATTTCAAAGGGCACTGATTAAATGATATAATGTTGGTAAAGTGGTTAGAACAGTGCTTGGTGGATAGTAAGCATTCATTAAATAGTAGCATTATTATTTTCATTGTTGTTAATATTATTAGAATCCCACTTCCTTTCATCTTGTTTAGGACATCATTGCAGCAATTCTCTGAATCCTGAATCATCAATTTTACTCTCCACTGGGTCGTTTCTGTTGGCATACACATGGGTGGTTGTTTCTCCCACCTTAAAAAACAAAACCAACTGAAATTAACAATACTCCCAACCCGTTTCTGCCAGCTTCTCCTGACCTTCCTCCCCACTCTCTTCTCCCTTTTACAGCAAAACTCAGAGAGGGTGTTCTCCGTATTCCAGATCTCCGGCTCCTCGTCTCCACTGCTCTCTTGAGCTCACTCTGCTCAGGCTTTGCTAAGTTGCTCTTGCCGAGAGCCCTGTGACCTCCACATTGCCAAATGCAGTGGCCACTGAGAAGCCCCCTCTGGCTTTGCCACAGCTTCCTCTCCTCTGGGAAGCCCCTGATTTTGCTCTCACTCCCTCAGCCAGTCTCCTTTGTTGTCTTATCCTTAGTTTGACACCTCAAGTGATGGGGGGCCTGGGGCTCAGTCTTCAGACCGCTTTCCTTTTCCATCCACACTGACTAGTGAGCTCATCCATCTCGTGGCTTTAATATCTAAGTGTGGACACTCTTCAATTTATATCTCTGGCCTGGACTTCTCTCCTGAACTGCAGACTCATATAGCACCCGCCCACCTGGCAGCTCCACTTGGATGTCCAACAGACATCTCAAACTTGATGTATCCAGAACCAAACTCCTGATCTTACCCAACTCCCAGCCTGGCCCTCCCTATCAGCTCAGGGCACCTCCTTCCTTTCAGTTGCTTAGGCTGAACTGTTTGGGGTTGTGCTTATCTCTTCTTGTGTCAGCAAACCTGACTGATTGTACTTTAAAAATATATCCAGAGTCTGACCACATCTCATCATATCCACTATGCTCATTCTGGTCTAAGTCACCATCGAGTTTTTCCGATACGTACCAGATTTGTGTAATCTCCTTCTACATGGTGCTACGGCCCCAGACTCCCCATGGTTAAATGTGAAATGTTGAATTGGATCCCTTCACTCCTCTGTTTTAATCCCTCTAAAGGCTTTGCATCTCATCCTGAGTAAAAGTCAAGGTGATAGCGAAGGCCCCCAAGGCCCTACATGATCTGCCTTCCTCCCACCCCACTCCCTCATGGCCTCATTACTTTCAATGCCGTATGTATAAATCTCTGCTTTGCTCACTTCTTGAGTTCCTCCTCAAACATGTCAGGCATGTTCCTACCTCAGGGCCTTTGCACTTGCTGCTCTTTTTTTCTGAAACACTCCCCCAAATTTTCACTTTTTTCTAAAATTTGTATCTTTCTCAGTGAGGTCTTTCCCAGCCACTTTATTTAAAATGACTTCCCAGTCGGGCACGGTGGCTTATACCTGTAATCCCAGCATTTTGAGAGGCCAGATGGGCAGATCACTTGAGGTCAGGAGTTCAAGAACAGCCTGGTTAAAATGGTGAAACCTTGTCTCTCCTAAAAGTACAAAGATTAGCTGGGTGTGGTGGCACACCCTTGTAGTCCCAGCTACTTGAGAGACTGGGGCAGGAGAATCACTTGAACCCAGGAGGTGGAGGTTGCAGTGAGCCAAGATGGCACCACTGTACTCCAGCCTGGGTGACAGAGTGAGCGAGACTCTGTCTCAGAAAATTAAATAATGAAATGACTTCCCCTCCCCAACTGGCATTCTCTTTTCCTCTTTTATATTCTGCGTCTCCCTAGTATTTCTAATACTTATGGTTGTTTAACTCTACAATTCACTTACTAATGGTGTTTTTGTCTATCTCTGGACTTTTGTCTATTTTGTTCTCTCTAGCACCTAGAACAGTGCCTGACTCATAGTGGGCACTCAGCAAATGTGTGCCGAGTGGCTGAATGAACAAATTAATGAGCAAATGGGTGGAGCAGGCAGATTTTTTGAGGGATATGATCTTTTGATGACTTGGAGCCCCAGTTTGCTGGGTAAGAAGCTCATCGTATTTGTACTTATGGAGAAAATCAGACTTGGGAGAATCAGTCACAATAATTAAACATACAGGTGGCTGGTCTGTTCTAGCTTTTTGTTTTTTTTTCATAATGAGCCATACCTGGCCCATATTCAGCACCAGCTGCTGGAGAATGGAATTCCCCTCTTGGTATACGCGTCTGCTTAGGAGCCCAAAGGCTCCTCAGGGGAGTGCCCGACACACACAGAATTAGAGCAAAGAGATGTAATTCTTAAGAGTTAGTTTTGACTGGGTGTGGTGGCTCACCCCTGTGATCCCAGCATTTTGGGAGGCCAAGGCCACTTGTACCCAGGAGTTCAAGGCCAGTCTGGGCAACATGGCAAACACCTGTCTCTACAAAAAGTACAAAAAGTAACTGGGCATGTGGCGTGCAAGTCTAGTCCCAGCTACTCAGGAGGCTGAGGTAGGAGGATCAATTGAGCCTGAGAGATGGAGGCTGCAGTGAGCCATGATCATGCCACTGCATACCAGCCTGGGTGACAGAGAGAGACCGTATCCTCCCTCCACCCCCAAAAAAGAGTTATTCTTAAAAGACATTTCTCATTTATGATTCTGTATTTACGATTATTTTGGTCTGAAGAATAAGAAAATACCAAAAGCCCCTTTATTTGTTACTTCCTACTTTCTGACTTTTTCTCTGTTAGGTGTGGGCTATCATCTGTGTGTGCCTTTGCCATTGACAGCGCCTTCATTTCATCATTTCTCACTTTCACTTTCCAAGTCTTAAATGCTACAGACTATCTTTCACTGACTTTCCTTTAGTTTCTCTTAGCTTCGCTAAGAGGCCCATCTTTTAAAGTCCTATGAAAAGGGTTTCAAGCTTAATAGCCTCCCTTGCAGTTTTCAGCTGAGAACATTTCCTCATTGCTTAAAGGAAATGAAATTGCCGATGAGTATCTTTAGCCACTGGACCTAGTCTGACATTTTTTCATACTGGTAAGCACCAATCAACAACTTCATAACTTCAGTGTACTTCATAGACATAGTCCCATCTGGTTAGACTCAAAGAACATTGGACCTCATTTTAAAATATGACAACCATGTCACGGGCTATAGGCATTGCATTTCAATATTTCCCCTTTCTTTTCTCAAACCTGCAGGTCTGCATTTCCAAGGCTGGCATTTTACACGAGGAGCAAGTGAGCTTCAGTCCTGGCTTCTCTATGACTCCTGTGTGCCCTCCAACTAGCTTGACCTTTGACTGACCTTTCTGTGACGTTTGACTATATGACAGTAGCCATCTTTGGGTCAGCATGAATGACCTCCTTATGGATTCATAGTTTTTGGTATTTAGAGAAATCAGCTTTTTGTACCATGGTGAGAGTTAGAATTGGCTGGCACATCTTTTGATGATGCAGCTAACATTGTCTGGTGGCATAAACCAGGGCTGTGTTCTGGGCCCCCTTTTTACATATTAAACATTAATAATTTGAAACTGACTTTGGTTAATTTCTCCTGGCTATGGAAAATAGGCAAATGAGTCTCCTTCTGTACACCAATATTATTGTCACAGCCTGGAAGTGGCCTCTGTGGGTGGTTCATCCTGTGATGAGCCCACTACCAGAACGACTAGTTTTAGATAAATGATTTTGCAATTAAAATATTATTGTGGTGGGTGTTCCCCAAATGTCATGGTCCTAAATTTAATAATTCGATTCAACCAGCTATTTTTTTTAGTTATTTAAAGCAACAGTATCCCAACTGTTTTAACCCATTCATGCTTGAGGTTGCAATTTTTTTTAATTTTTGCAATCAGAGCTTGGTGATGACCTTGAGCAGTAGGATATAAATAACTCCCACGTGCTTAGTGTTCAATTATTGGAAAGCATAAATTACCTACCTCATTAGTGAAAGGAAAGTGTCAATATGCTCTCTCAATCTATATGGATTCATTAATAAATGATACACAGTGCTATTATATTAGTATATTATTTATATTATAAAGATACATAAAGTAGCAATTTAAATGAATGAGATAAAAATGAAATAAATGGGCTGGGCGAGGTGGCTTACGCCTGTAATCCCAGCACTTTGGGAGGCAAAGGCAGGCGGATCACGAGGTCAGGAGATCAAGACCATGGTGAAACCCTGTCTCTACTAAAAAAAACACAAAAGATTTAGCTGGGCGTGGCAGCGGGCACCTGTAGTTGCAGCTACTCGGGAGGCTGAGGCAGGAGAATGGTGTGTACCTGGGAGGTGGAGTTTGCAGTGAGCCGAGATTGCGCCACTGCACTCCAGCCTGTGTGACAGAGCAAGACTCCATCTCAAAAAAAAGAAAAAAAAAAAGAAAGAAATGATTTTTCTTATTTTATTTATTAATAGAACAGTATCACTCTATTATGATGATGAACGTTCTGGCTGCTTCATTTTTAAAATCTCTTGCTAATCCTGATGGCTTCATGCTCTCATTAGCTAATATCACAGGCAAAATACACACTCAAAGCAAGGACCAAAATTAATGAGAGTGGAGGTAAATCCATATTTTACATAGCTTTTTGTTAATTTCAGATTTGAGGTTGACTTTCTGTCAGATATGATCAGATCACTGTTTTCCTCACTATGCCGCTGATAAAAAGCTTGTCTGTTCTAAGAATTGGAGAAGTACGGCTCTGTCAGACAAGCTTTCTGTTTGCTTGAGCTTGTATTACTGATATTACCTTTAATCCTCTACATTCATGAGAGCTCATTTCATTAAAACTGGATGTTATATTCCATACATCCACTTAACTAGACCCTTCTGAAATCGAACATGTGCCCATTTGGTGACAGTGAACAAAAATGTGCCAACCTTCTGCATAGGGAACTTCCACTTTTCCCTCAAGATACCCAGAGAACTGCAAGCGGCAACCTGGGCAGGTAACCATCTTACAAGTTGAGCAGGTGGGGTGCCTCTGTGTCAACTGGAATATGTAAGCGGTATTGAAGTTTACCTTCTTTCATACTGTTGCATATAAATATAGGGATAACTTCTAATGTTTTTCATGCATACCAGTGTCACATGGCCCATGTGGTGTACTGACTCCATTTGGAGAAATACTTGTTACTAATTCATTTTTGGAAGTTCACTGGGAACCAGTGCTCCTCATGAATGAATGTCCCAAACTCTGGGCATTTACATAATACGGTCACAGGTTTGCTTCACCTATATACTATCTATACTTTTATCTAATTAATATTGATAACTCTATGGACTTACTTTTAAAACTTAAATTTATTTAAAAAGGAAACGCCACATTCCTGACATGAATGGAGAAATCCATACTATTTTTCCTTCTTCTTCTTCCATGAGCATCAGTGATTCTTACCGTGGTCTGAACACAGTCCCTGCTGTTGACCTGGGGCTGAGCTCTCCTGACCTTGCAGCAGAGGTCAGACTGATTCTTGTGCTGCCCACTGCAATGCCCAGAAATAACCAGCACTCAGGAGGCGAGGTGACACCATGGACAGGAAGGACATTGGATTGGCACCTGCTGAAGAGCTTCTTAGCAGCTATTATGCTGAGGATTGGGAAGGTAGGTGTGTGTTGGCCAGCTTTTTACCACCCCAGATCAATTTGTGCACCACCTTTGGGAAACAGCTCTTTATGTATTTATGTATTTATTTATTTATTTTGAGAAGGAGTCTTACGATCTTGGCTCACTGCAAACTCCACCTCCTGGGTTCCAGCAATTCTCCTGCCTCAGCCTCCCGAGTAGCTGGGACTACAGGCATGTGCCACCATGCCCGGCTAATTTTTTGTATTTTTAGTAGAGACAGATTTTCACTGTGTTAGCCAGAATGGTCTCGATCTCCTGACCTTGTGGTCCACTTGCCTCAGCCTCCCAAAGTGCTGGGATTATAGGCGTGAGTCCCCGCGCCCGGCCTATTTTATTTCTAGGAAATGTGGAGGCGAATATAAGACTCCAGTATAGTCATGATATTGCCCTTATGGCAACATTTGCATATTTGGGATAGTCCTGTACCCCTCCTAGGCCTAGGTCTTGATTACCTACTACCAATAATATTTTTCCTAGTTTTTGTTTATAGTATACTGTTATTTTTGTGTTTGTATTCTTGTGTCAAGCTATCTCAAAGCCTTGTGGAACAAGGCAAAGGATATAAATAAATAAAATATCTCACATGACCTTTTCTGCCCCACATGTCATTACTGGCTTCATCTCTAGTTAGCAGATTAAATCTAGTATTTTGTGAAGGACAGTTCCAAAACAGATGTGTCAGTGATGTCTTATTTTATTAGATCTGCTTTATGACACTTCATGATTTACGAAATCCTGCACAGAAACCGTCTCATTTAGTAAGCATGATAACCCTGTGAAAAGGGCAGACTCGAAGAATTTGGTAGATGTGTCAGAAGTTCAGTTCTGAGCCCAAGTCTCAAGAACTCACATTTGCTCTCTGTTTCTCTCTCTTCTCATTCTCATTTTTTTTCTCCCTCTCTCCTTATCTTTCTCTCTCTTATTCCCTTCTTTTCCTCACTCTTCCTCTTCTCCCCTCCTGTCCTCTCTCATCTCTTTTCTCTCTCCTCCTCCTCCCCTGACCCCCGCTGTTGCTTCACTGCTATTATGAGAACAATCCAGGACTAGCCGACTTGGGGTTGAGATAAACTGCATGAAGTAGAGTCACGCTGTCACAGCGGAAGCCATTGGCCCCCTTGCAGCACATCAGCTGACCACAGACGGATGGCCAATGCCCACTGAGATCGGTTGAGTCTGACCCAGATCAGCAGACCCACCTAGCCACATATTTGTGAGAAATAGTAAGTAGTTATTATTTTAAGCCATTATGTTTTGGATTGGTTCATTACATGCAATCGCCACCTGATACAGAGACTCAGAGGCTTAGGTTACGTGACAGAATTGGTGGCAGAGCTAGGAGTAGAGTCAGGCTGCTGCTTTTTGTTTGTTTGTTTTGTTTTAAATTTTTGTGGTTACATACTAGGTGTATATATTTATGGGTACATGAGATGTTTTGGTACAGGCATGTAATGTGTAATAATCACATCGAGGAAAATGGGCTATCCATCCCCTAGGCTGCTGCTTATTCTTGGTCAAGGTGTTTGATACAATGCTCTGCCACTGAACTCATTTACCTATCTTCCCCTTGACCAGCTGACCTCTTGTCCTCCGAAAAGTGACCTCTGGTGCATTTTGTCCCTCAGGGAGTCAATCGTGGCTACATGGGCGGATGGATGAGCATTGTTTTGCAAAGAAGATCTATTTAAATTTTGTAAAATGAATCTCTTTTTTAGAAGAAACATCAAACAGTCTTTGGTTGTTCTGTAACTGTCTGGCATCTCCATCTGCCTGTTTTTTACATAAAATTTTCATAAACCAAAATCAAATGCACTTTATTTGATTTTTGCATCTTAGTAGCAGTAATATGAGACCCTACACATTATCATCTAGAGGTCATGAGATCCATCAGAGTAATTTCCTGACATTGTTTTGACTTTCTGGGAAGCCTGAGGGAATGTTTTGAGATGGATGTCCTTCCCACCCCACTTTGGCTTGATGCTTCACTTCTGATTATTGTGGTGCAAAGATCTCAACCTACAGCTTATACTAGGCTTGATTTCTAAGGTCATGCTCATCTGCAGGCTTTGTAAAATCTAACAATATAGTAAGAAAGGTCACTTAACAATAAGACAATTAACATGTTCCCTCCCCATGAATGAATTTTGGTGTAAAAAGAAGCAAAAATAGTGCCAGAAATAAATTACTGGCTTATAAACATGTTTATTAAATGCATCATACTTGGAGCACCAGATGTGAGGAAGACAAAGGCTAAATGCCAGCAGCAGGGTTGCTTAGTAAATTATTTGGCTTGTTGCTGGTAATGAGAGGCTGTCCTTGGTGGGAGCTGCTGTGAAATTACATGTTTCTGCTGTTTTGTTCCTCAATGAACCATGATCGACTCTAGGAATTGTTTGGATAAGCTTTCCCTTTGGTGTTGATAGAAAAAATAATTCTCTTTTAAAAAAAATCTTGATAAGCCCAAATATTTTTTGTGAACTCACAATTTATTTATGTCTTCATCAATAAAAGTGATTAATAAATAAATTTATCAAATGTAATTTGATTGCCTTTAATTCTCCCCTTTCTTCATATCTTACAAAAAATTCCTGTTGATTTATGCTGAAGACTTAGACTATATAGAAAATAGAACCTAGAAAGATGATACTGTCTGTTAGCATTTCCAGTCGTATTTCTGCTGCAGAAATGGGCAAATCTTACAATAAGCCTGCTGATTTGATTAGGCAGACTAATAATTACACACCGTAGCAACACCCTCATGCACAAGCTCCTATTCACAGATCTGGCATTCTTCCTGTTTCTTCTTTAGAATAATATTTTCTGGCTTAGTTGAGAAGAATAAGTCATTAGAAGCTCCAGTAAACAATTCTGTGTGGAGTGTCCATTTGAGCAAGCAGCTGTCCTTTGAAAATTGTCTTTATTGTTTGAGGCTCCCAGTTTTGCAGCCAGGAAGTTATATAAAATCAATTAAGCCAGAGGATCTCTAGGTAATCAGCTCTGAGAACTGTTGCCCCAGCTGCGATTATTTGCCGACGGTGGCAGCTTACTCCTTTATTGCTGTGTTGTTCGGCCCCCGCTTTAGCCTTCACCTCCTGGCAGCACTGCGCCTCCCTATCCCCCACCCCTCTCGGCTTCTTTCCTTCACCACTCTTGTTGGTGCAGCCCAGGCTGCTGTCTCCCTGGGTCTCACCCCAGCTCCTGCTTTCAAGGGATGCAAAGAGAATGCCCTGCTGGGTTAAGAGGTTGTGGCTTTCAGTTCCTTCTCACCAGCAGGTAGGAAGCTGGAAGGAGGTACCACAAATTGCGGCCGTTGCTATGGCAACCAGAGCTGCTCCTCAGAAATGCTGTTCCAGAGGAAAAGCTCCTTGAGTTGTTTGATCTGTCTTTCTGTGTCTTCCCCTTTCTTTGGCCCTTATGAGGCACCTCAAGTGATCATCGCTAAGAATCCCACCCGCCTCCCCCGCCACAAGGAAGTCATTCACACCGAGGATTCGACAACAGAGGAGCCTTCCTGCACTACTCCCCTCAGAGGCATTGTCCTTGAATAAGGCATACTGCAACCAGAAGAACATGCCATATCATGACGTCTAATATTATAATTCTATGCATCATTTGGCTGGGTGGGGAAAGTATTTTGAGGCGTAGGGTAGGGTAGAGAACTCATTTGTTCATTCATTGAGTGCTTATTGAATACTCACCAGGGAGTACGTGGCAAAATGCTAAGTACTGGGGTTTCAGAGACAAATATGACAATGTTGCTACCTCACAGTCTGGTGAAGAGGCAGATATAAAGAGAAATGTTCACAATAAGGCATTGCACGTGTTTGATAAAAGTCTATCTGGGGCTTCTAGGGCATAAGGGAGGGCGTGTGTGGGCAGCTGGGAAAGCCACTTGATGGAAGTGTCATGAGAGAGAGTGTGTGGTAAGTGCACACATTACTTTGGAGGACTCTTAAATCTTCTCTTGAATCCAATATCTTACTTTCTTTTTTTTTTATGTGGATGTATTTTTTTTATTATTATTATACTTTAAGTTCTAGGGTACATGTGCAGAACGTGCAGGTTTGTTACATATGTATACTTGTGCCATGTTGGTGTGCTGCACCCATCAACTCATCAGCACCCATCAACTCGTCATTTACATCAGGTATAACTCCCAATGCAATCCCTCCCCCCAACCCCCTCCCCATGATAGGCCCCGCTGTGTGATGTTCCCCTTCCCGAGTCCAAGTGATCTCATTGTTCAGTTCCCACCTATGAGTGAGAACATGTGGTGTTTGGTTT
>NW_012108530.1:777439-788822 GCF_000951045.1 Mandrillus leucophaeus | reverse complement strand
TTTCAGAAGGAATGGTACCAGCTCCTCCTTGTACCTCTGGTAAAATTCAGCTGTGAATCCGTCTGGTCCTGGACTTTTTTTGGTTGGTAGGCTATTAATTATTGCTTACTTTCATTTATGGCTAGTTGGGCAACACCTTGGAAGGTCCAGAGAGCCTTTGTGAAGTATAATGTAAATATGAGGCAAAGACAGTCGGTGATCTCCCCCTTATGAGTCCCTGGAAGGTGGTGATGATAGCCCTGGAAGCAGGGCTGGTGGGACTGGGAATGATCGAGGGTGGGGGGCATTCAGAGACCCTCATGGAAAGAAAGCCTTCGCTAGAACATTCAGCTAGACCTCGGGGAGGGGAGAGGTGGAATCGCTGGAGACTGGTGTGGGAGGAGTAGTCACAGAGCCCCTGGCTACAGAGCTCCTGGGTGTGTGGTGTTCGGGAACCTGAAACTGCGTGGGGACACTGATGGGAAAAGATCTGTCTGACTATTATTAAGGGCACGTATGTAGTGTTATGGTTAACTGCAGAGCTTTGGATTCCAACAGATCTGAGTTTGTCTTGACTCTGCCACCAGTAACTGGAGACTCTGGACAAGTAGCAATCCTTCTGGGCCTATTTCTTCAGGTGTAAAAGGGGATTACGTCCGGGGGCTGAATTGTGCCCCCCATTCACATGTTGAAGTCCTAACTCCAAGCACTTCAAAATATTCCTGTATTTGGAGATAAAGCCTTTAAAGAGGTAATTAAGTTAGAATGAGGTCATGACGGTGGGCCCTAATCCAATATGACTACTGTCCTTTTAATAAGAGGAAATTTGGACACAGACATGTACAGAGGGGAAATGATGTGAAGAATCAGGGAGAAGACAAACCAGGGAGAGAGGCCTGGAATCAATCCTTCCCTCATGGCCCTGGAAGGAACAAACCCTGCCTACACCTTGGTCTCCAGAACTGTGAGAAATAATTTTTTTTAAGCCAACCAGTCTGTGATAGTTTGTTATGACAGCTCAAGTTAACTAATCTACAGAGTTATTGAGAGGATAAAATCGTCTTATTTATATAACGCACTAAAGCACATGATAATATTCACTATATGGTCGCTATAATTAGCAATAGCAGTAAGGTTGGCTCTACTTTAATTAGGAATAAATCTTAACTCACTTGCATTATTGGATTATTAAGGTTATGAAGATTAATTGATTTCTCTGATTAACTGAGTGTCAGAGGATGCTTTGTTTCCATTCTGATGATTCCATTCTTTTAAATATGCCTGATTCATCTTTATACTAATTAAAATTGAACCTTTTTGTAATTTGCAGGCCTAAGTGCCTCTCTTTGATTAGAAGAGATTGAAACTGCATGCATGCTCTTTCTGGAAAGTTTTGTTTTGTTTTTAGTAAGCCAATTATGTCAATGTTTTCTAATAATTTGCTCCTTTTTTCATAATAAAGTGCTAAATCTCATGTTAGCTTTAAGGTTCTAGACAATTGGACAGATCCAAAGTGTTAGTATTCTTTACTTTCCATGAGTACCTTTTGCAAAACATAATCTTACATATTGCTGTACGCTGTAAGAACTTAAACTTGTTTCTGGAACTTTAATTATAATAAAAAATATGGAAATTGCTATCATTGTCTTCATGAGTTATGGATCAGCTGCTTCTGAACAACTAACAAATAGGTCATGTAAATGTTTTTGGTTAGGAGAAACACCATGCTCCCAACAACAACAACAAAAAATACAGAAGAAACAATTATATTTACAACTTTCCAGATTATATTTCTCAGTTCGGTTTATGGGAGCTGGTATCAAACAGCAAATTGTACTTTATCACTTGCTTGTTTCCCCTGATCTTTTAAGAGAGAACTTTATTTAGCATCTTTCTCTCTCTTGGGTAGGAGGTCACAGAGCAGATGATCTCTATTAGTTCTTATCTATCCAAGAAAATGCTGCACATGGAAATTCAAGGAAAGAAGAGTGAGAAAGGATGACTATGGAAAGATACAATTCAGTCTCAGGAGGAGGGAACAAAGGACCAGTGGACCATATCTTTGAAAGATGTGGTGAATTAAAATGCCACTCCTTCCATGAGGAGGTGGCACCCTGTACCTTACCGCATGAATTGGGACTATTCTGAGCTGTACTTGCAACTAGCTTTGGCCAGTAGAATGTGGGATAACAAACACCGTATGATTTCCAAGCAAGGCTTCAAGAGGACTTGCAACTTCTGCTCTCACTTTCTTGCATGCATCATTGCTTTGAGACTTCCATGGAAGGAAGTATGGTCTAGTCACCTTGACGATGACAGACCACATGAAAAGAGATCCAGATGACAGCCAGCATCAACTGCCAGACATGTGAGAGGGGCCATCTTAGACTCTCCAGCTCCAGTCCCAGGCAGGGCCAGGAGATGAACAATCTAGCCAAGTCCATCCCAAACTGCTAATGTGCAAAATCAAGAGTCAGTAAAAGGGATGTTAATTTAAGTCACTAAGTTTTGGGCTGTTTGTTATATAGCAATAGGTAATTGATACAAAAGCACTTGGGACATAGAAAAAGCGTTTTACAAAATTCAACATTGTCATAATAAAAACGCTCAATAAACTAGGAATAGAAGGGAATTTCCTCAACCTGATGAAGGATGTCTATGAAAACCCAGTATAAACATCATACTTAATGGTGAAAGACTAAATGTTTCCCATTTAAGGTCATGAACAAGCCAAGGAAGTCCACTCTTACTACTTCTATTCAGCATTGTACTGGAGATTCTAGCCAGGACAACTAGGGAAGAAAAAGAAGTAAGAGATATCTAGATTAGAAAGGAAGAAGTAATACATATTATTTGCAGGGGACATGATCTTGTATATAGAAAATCTTAAGGAGTCCTCTAAAAATATTAGCAGAAATAAACAAGTTTAGCAAGAAGCAAGACACAAAATCAGTATACAAATATCACTTGCATTTCTATACACTTGAGCAGTCAAAAAATTAAGAAAATTCCCTTTACAGCAGTATCAACCAGAATAAAATATGTTTAAATAAGCTTAGCAAAAGAAGCGTAAAACTTGTAAAATAAAGACTACAAAACATGGTTGAAAGAAATTAAAGATCTAGGTAAATGGAAAGACAGCCATGTTCATAGATGAGAAGACTCACTGTTGCTAGGATGGCTGTACTACTCAAACAAATGTATAGATTCAACACAATTCTTACAATCTTTTTCAAGATCACAGCTGGCTTTTTTGAGCAGAAATTGACAGATTGATCCTAAAATTCATATAGAAATGAAAAAGACTTAGAGTAACTGAAAATTTCTTGGAAAAGAACAAAGTTGGAGGATTGACACTTCCAGATTTTGAAACTTACTACAAACCTACATAATCAAGACACTGTGTTACTGACATAAAAACAGACATATGATAAATGGGATAGAATTGAGAGTACAGAAATAAGACCTCACAGTTATGCTCAACTGATTTTCAACAATGGCACCAAGCCAATTAAATTGAGAAAATACAATATTTTAAAGAAATTATACTGGGACAAATGGATATTCACATGCAAAAGAATAAAGTTGGAATCCTACCTCACATCATTGACAAACTAAAAATTGTTGACAAAAGATCTAAAAGTGTAAAACTCCTAGAAAAAAACTGTAAAAACACATCAAGACATTGGATTAGGCAAAGATTTCTTTGATACAAAATCAAAGGCACAAGTGACAAAAATATAAAAATTGAATTTTATCAAAATTAAAAATATTTATGCTTTAAATTACATTATGAAGAAAGTGAAAGAAAAGTCTGCCTAATGTGAGAAAATATTTGCCATTCATATTTCTGATAAGGGACTTGTATCCAAAATATATAATGAAACTTACTACTCAATAATGAGAGAAATAACCCAATTGAAAAATATGGGTAAAGGGTTTGAATAGACATTTCTCCAAACAAGATATAAAAATGGCCAGTAAGGTCATGGAAAAATGCTCAACATCACTAATTATTAGGAAAATCAAAACTACAATGACGTAACACTTTACACGCACTAGTATGGCTATGCTAAAAAATACCAACAGTTCTTGGGCAGGATGTGGAGAAACTGGGGCCCTCATGTTTTGCTGGCAGGAATGTAAAATGGTGCAGCCACTTAGAAAAACAGTTCGGTAGAGTCTCAAAATGTTAAACAGAGTTAATCAATGACCCAGCAATTCCAATCCTATGTGAATTGCTTAAGATAAATAAACATATGTCCAGGCTAAATTTTGTGCATGAATGTTCAAAGCAGTATTATTCATAATAGCCAGAAAGTAGACACGACCCAAACTTCCATCAAAATGATCAACAAAATGTCCTGTATTCATACAATGCAATATTATTCAGCCATAAAAAGAATTAAGTACTAACAGTTGCTACAACATGTATATTATGCTAAGTGGAAGAAGTCAGTCACAAAAGACCACATATTTTATAACTTTATTTCTATAAAATGTCCAGAATAGGCAAATCTATAGAGATAGAAAGTAGATTAGTAGTTGCTTAAGGCTAGGGTCTAAGTAGGAAGGAGGAAGAGTGTGAAGTGGCTGACAATGGTATGAGGTTTCATTTTGGGGTGATGAAGATGTTCTAAATTTAGATTGTGGTGATGGCTGCACAATTCTGTGGATATACTAAAAATCAATAAACTGTGCGTTTTAAATGGATGAATTTTATGGTACATTAATACTATCTCAATAAAGCTGTTTTTATTTTTATTTTATTTTTTGAGACACAGTCTTGCTCTGTCACCCACGCTGGAGTGCAGTGGCGCAATCTCAGCTCACTGCCACCTCCACCTCCTGGGTTCAAGCGATCCTCCTGCCTCAGCCTCCCAAGTAGTTGGGATTACAAGCATGCACCACCTCACCTGACCAATTTTTGTACTTTTTAGTAGAGATGGGGGTTTCATCATGTTGATCAGGCTGGTCCCGAACTCCTGACCTCAAGTGATCCACCTGCCTCGGTCTCCCAAAGGGAGTTATAGGCGTGAGTCGCTGCCCTGGTCCCAATACAGCTGTTTTTAAAAGTACATGGGAGGCTGTTCAGCCTATGGAGTAGTCATTTTTTTGTTTCTTTACTTCTCTCATAAACTTTCTTTCCCTTAAAAAAAAGAAAGTGCATAGAAGCTCAGACCTTTATATAGTGTAGTGCTTTTTGCCGATTCTTCTACTTTATTCACCACAACCATCTAACCATCTTCAGTGCTCTGGAATGGTGTGATTTGGTTGCCATTTTATAAAAGAGACCTCAGTGACATATCCTAAGGGCCCCTCCATGGATAATACCAAAATCTCATTTAAGATAGCTGGCTTACCCGGACAGTGTCTAACATCACAGGCTTCATCAATGCAGTAAGCTTCAATAGTATGGACTCATGCCAGCCACCATTCTGTGAGCCAGGACACAAGGGAAAACTGCACACAGTCCTTTTCCACAGGGAGTGCCTGGCACGTGGGGATTCAGCTCTACAAACAAGTACTGTGCAGAGTGCTGTGATCACTGCCAGCTTAGTGGTAGGTAGGTGGGAAATCCGTGACAGTACAGAGAGAGGTCGAGAGACAATGCTATTTGGAAGAATCAGGTAAGATTTACCAAGAAACTAACTCAGGAGCTGGGCTTGAAGAATCAGGGGGAGATGGAAAGTAGTGTTTGTGTTGGTGTGCATAGGAAAGAGCACTGCAGACCTGGACAATAGACAGAGACACTGACATAGAAAACATGGTGCATGGGGATTTGGAACATCTGGGGAAGAGTTGGAGCTGGGGTTCCTGAAGGAAGAGTGGATGGAGAGGAGGCTGTGGAGAAGTGGCAGAAGCTGGTTAGGAAAGTCTTGCTGGTAAGGAAATTGTCCTTACTCTGAATGTGATGGGGTTGTGCCTGGGTTTCGGAGATATCATTCAAGTGGCAGGGAGGCAGAGGAACAAGATATAGGAGAAAAGAAAAAGGGTAAACAGACCAGGTGCATAATTATTAAACTAGTAGTGCAAATGAAAGATAGTGTCCAACAGTAATTTTTTTTTTTTGTTTTTTTAGACAGAGTCTCACTCTGACACCCAGGCTGGAGTGCAACGGTGCAATCTCAGCTCACTGCAACCTCCGCCTCCCGGGTTCAAGCGATTCTCATGCCTCAGCCTCCCGAGTAGCTGGGACTACAGGCGCATGCCACCACACTTGGCTAATTTTTGTATTTTTAGTAGAGATGGGGTTTCAGCATGTTGGCCAGGCTGGTTTCGAACTCCTGACCTCAAAGGATCCGCCTGCGTTGGCCTCCCAAAGTGCTGGGATTACAAACGTGAGCCACCACGCCCAGCCCAACTGTAAATATTTATCAAATGATTGAATGACTCCAAAGTTGGTATATATTTCTTGGATTTCCTTTCCTCAGGGGATGAATGAAGATATAGATGAGTTCAAGGTAAGATGGATGGAGTTAAGGGAGTTCATGCCTGGAGATGTCTTTTGTTTTATCCAGAATCTTGGTGTCAACTCACAACACTCACAAAGTAAGACGGAGAAGAGGGAATGTACCTGGCCCTGAGAAGTCCTAGTGCATTTTTCTCTTTAGTTAAGAAGAATTTGCATGCCAGCAAGGCTTAGTGTTCCTGTTTCTACAGCAAATTCTCTTGAGTAGACGCTTCTCTGACAACTCCTCTTTTGAGATAAAAATTTTTGATTGAAAATTTTTATCCATGTTAGTGAAAGTAGCAAGTTGAAGAAGGATGTGTACTGACAAATTAAAAGCTTGAAAACAAGCAAAATGTTAGTATATGCTGCATAGAGATTCATACATGTAGAGTGAAAAACAGAGATATTCATGGGACCCTCCCAGTTACCCTGATATGATCATGATACACTGTGTGCATGACTCGAAATATCACATGCATCCCAGAAATAGGTACAGTTACTATATGTCAATAAAAAATATATGCATGGAAATGGAAATATAACACAGGAGAGTGATTACATCTGGCAGAAAGTGAAGGGATAAAATTGGGAAGAGAAAACAGGGGTTCTGTCAACTGAGTGTTCGTGTCCCCCAAATTTGTATGTTGAAATCCTGACCCCTAAGGTGATGGTATTAGGAGGTGAGGCCTTTGTACGGTGATTAGGTCACAAGGATGGAGTCCTCCTGAATGGGATTGGTACCTCATAAGAGAGATCCCAGAGAGTTCCCTTCCCGTTTCTACTGTGTGAAGTTACAGTGAGAAGACAGCCACCTGTGAACCAAAAGTGGGCCTTCACCAGACATGGAATCTGCCAGCACCTTAATCTTGGACTTTCCAGTGCCTGAACTGTGAGAAATAAGTTTCTGTTGTTTACAAGCCACTCAGTTTACTATATTTTGTTTTAGCAGTCTCAACAGAGGAAGGCAAGGGGTCTCAATTGGGCATTATGTATATATGGTTTATTTGTTAAACTGATTGGTGAGTGTATGGGATTTTAATGTTATTGTGTATACCTTTTTGTATATAAAACATTTCCAAATAAAAAATAAAAGTATGCAATGAAGTTTGTAATTAGCAATCTTCACTCTAGGCTGGAGCTTCCAAACAAATGTCTGCTTCTGTACTTGAGGGTCTAGACTCCAGAGCCAGACTTCTTAGGCCCCAAGCCTTACTCCATCACTCATAGCTGTGTGACATGGGGCAAGTCTCTTAACATTTCTGTGCCTGAGTCTCCCCATCCCTAAAATGAATCCTCCTAAATCTCAAGGACATTATAAGCATTACATGAGTTATTATATGTAAAGTGCTTAAAATAGTGCCTGGCACATGATCAATGCTTAAAAGATGTCAGTTGTTGTTATAATTTACACACCAAGTGACTTGCTGACATTGATTCTTTCAGTTTCTTCTCATGACCAAATAAATGTATGTGTTAGGCTGATTGTTCAGGGCAGTTATCCCAGGAAATGCCTTTTGGTATTGCCCACTGCACACTTTCTTTTAAGAGGTACAAAGCAACTTATTCCCAGAGATCAGTCAGAGTGAAGAGCTGGGAAATTGTTTGACTTTGGTTTTCAAAAGCCTAAGCCCTGAGCGCTACTGAGAGGACTCTGGATATAAAGCAAACATTTGGAGAAACATGGAGGGAGTGAGACGGTCTTTCCTTCCTCCCCAAGGCTGGAGAAAGATCATCAGGCTTGGGAGCGAGAGAAAAGACATCAGGTGGGTTTTAGAGAAGGGACCGGTGCCTCTCCTTCTAGTCAGCATTCAGCAGTGGAGGCAGGACCTGAGAAGGGCCTGAAAATACAGAATGCCAAGTTTCTGAATCTCCCTTCTCGAGCTGGAGTCATTGTTAGGAGGTTCCAGGAGGCCAGCTGGACCTGGAAGGACTGTGAAGGCAGGAATGGCAGCAGTGACCCATCAAGACAGATGACATCAAGGGCTGGTCAGCTCTCCTTCCCTGTGGCATGCTTCTAATTCCCCACTGTAATCTCACTGAAACTTCAACCTGAGGTAAGGGTCAGAGAGCCCGGAATTAACAAAGATCAAACTTTCTTCATTTAAAAATGTGCTCAAACTAGAAAGTGTTATAGGAAAATAAAGGTTATATTGCTTGGACCCCTGAGTTGGCAGAGTAAGATTCACATGCCATGGTAGGCAGTCTTCTACGATGCCCCAGTTGTTCTCACCTCCTGGTATTAATGCCGTTGTATAATCTCCCCGTCTTGAGTGTGGGCCAGACCTAAGGACTCACTTATAATGAATAGACTATGGCAAAAGTAGTGGAATGTCATTTCTGCGACTGGGCTACAGAAGACTGCGGCTTTCCCCTTGCTCCCACTCTCTCCCTAGCTCCTGTTGAGAAAGTCAGCCGCCATGTTGTAAGCTGCCCTATGGACAGACCCATGTGGGAAAGAAGTGAGGGCAGCTTCCACCGACAGCCAGCAGCAAGGAACGGAAGTCCTTAGTCCAACACCCCTTAGAGAACTGAAGTTTGCCAACAGCCACGTAAGTGAGCTGGGAAGTGGATGTGGTTTCCCAGCCCAAACCAACATCTTGATTGTAGGCATGGGAGAGACATTGAACCAAAGGATCCCGCTGACCTGTGCCCACAGAAACTGTGAGACAATCAATGTTGCTGTTTGGTGCCACTACGTTTTGGGTTTCTTGGTCATAAAGGAATAGATAATTGAACATATACACTACATATAGAAACAGTCATCTTTTGAATAGATATTATCATTTTCACACAGAGAATATAGCAGAGAAACTATGGGAAGCCCAATCCTTGGATCTCAAAATCCTTACTTCTTGCTCCCTCAGTCACTTTTTGCTTTAGGTACATAGCATGAAGGCGGGGGATTTGGGTTTCAGAGCCAGTCCCATTGTTAGAGAGGTGGGTGGGTGTGGATCATTCTTACCTGCCCTAAACCCATCTTATTTGACAAGTGGTGATACAAATAATACTTGCCTTATAAGACTGTTGGGCAGATTTCCTGAAATCATGCAGGTGAGAAGCACTTTATAAACTCCAAATTGCTATGTAGTTTTAGTCATAATATTGTATTATATGAATCATACATTTTTATTATTTGTTAATTAGTTATTTTCCTGGGTTAAGTGTCCTAGTTTTCAGTCTGGAAAGACAAAATAAAAAAATTTTTTTTAAAGTTATTTTTCACTACTTCTCTGCAGTGCAATTTTAGAACAAAAATATATCTAACACATGGGGAAGAAATTATTGTCTATTAATAAGTGATGAACAACTTTTTGGAAGAGAATTGGTTTATAGGGAGACTCCTTGTACAGGTTAAATTGCCATCTATATAAAGTCTAAAGCAAGTCAGGATTTGAACCCAGGTCTGTTTAAATAATACATGCTCAATAAATATTTATTAGACCCTAAGTTTGGAATCATTTTAGCATCTCTCTTCCTGTTAGAATGAATGCAACTGTTTATGAGTCCTGATGTAATAACTAATAACATATTATGATGTGATAACTAATATATTATGATGTGATAATTAATATATTAGTCACCTTATACTTTCCATCTTAATTTGGCTTACACTACTTTTTCAGTACCCTTTTTAAATTAAAAAATTAATATCTATACTTCTAACAAAGGGTGACATTGTCTGTATTCTCTTAGGGCTGCCAGATAAAATACAGGGCACTCAGTTGTTTGGATTTCAGATAAATAACAAATAATTTTTTAGTATAAATATGTCCCAAATACTGCATGGGACATACTAAAAATGATTTGTTGTTTATCCAAAATTCAAATTTAATTGAATGTTTTATATTTTTGTTTGCTAGATCTGGCAACTCTAATCTTCCTCTTAAACAAAACTAGAAGTATAGCATACTTTGTATTCATTACACACCTTTCTCTCCACCTTTCTTGCTCTTGTTATCAAGAATTTTGGTTCTGAACTTTTAAAGTAAAAATATTTTTTAAGAAAATAGCTACAATAGTAACATGTTAACAATTTATCTGATGATGGCTATTCCTTGATTCCCACTCCTACTGTATGAAATAGGAAAGACCAAACTATTTTTCCTACTGCCATGCTCGACACAGCACAGAAGACACCTGATCACCAAAATGTGTGTAGATTTTTTTTCCACACACCAAGCAATTTTCCAACTGTGTGTCTATAATAATTTCATTCAGTTCTGACACTACAGCTGGGCACAGTGGCTCACACCTGTAATCCCAGCACTTTGGGAGGTGAGGTGGGTGGATCACTTGAGGCCAGGAGTTTGAGACAAGCCTGGCCAACATGGCGAAACCCATCTCTATGAAAAAGTACAAAAATTAGCCGGGCATGGTAACACATACCTGTAGTCCCAGCTACTTGGGAGACTGAGGCAGGAGGATCACTTGAACCCAGCAGGTGGAGGTTGCAGTGAGCCGAGATTGTGCCACTGCACTCCAGCCTGGACAATGAGCAAGAACCTGTCTCAAAAATCATTGGCTTTTTAGATTAATTAATATTTATTTCTCCAAGACCTAATATCTTTAAATAAAAGAGGAAACTTAAGACCCCAACACAAATATTATTGCATCTTACTGAAGGAACCAGCAGAAACCCAAGCCAATATGGGTCCTGTGGCATGCTAATTTGTAACCTTTCTTTAAACTAAGCTGAAGACCTTAAACCTCCTGTTTAATGGAATATGGCAGAGATTGCTAGTTGCCACCCAATGTCCTTCATAATAACAAAACACTAATTTTTTTGTTGGGCATATTGCCATCCACCTAAGATTACGTTTTTTAGCCTCCCTTGCAGATAGCTGTAGTCATGTGATTAATTTTTGGTCAGTGACATATAAGAAGCATTATGTAGGCCAGGCATGGTGGCCTACATAATCCTAGTACTGTAATCCTAGCACTTTGGGAGGC
>NW_012108530.1:750741-776384 GCF_000951045.1 Mandrillus leucophaeus | reverse complement strand
AACAACAACAACAACAACAACAACAACAACAACAAATGTAATCTTAGGTGGATGGCAGTATGCCCAACAAAAAATCAGTGTTTTGTTATTGTGAAGGATATTGGGTGGCAACTAGCGGTCTCTTCCATTTTCCCTTAATCAGGAGGGGGCGTGGGTCTTCAGCTTAGTTTAAAGAAAGGTTACAAATTAGTGCACAACAGGACCCATATTGGCTTGGGTTAGTGCTGGTTCCTTCAGTAAGATGCAATAATATTTGTGTTGGGGTCTTAGGTTTCCTCTTTTATTTAAAGATATTAGGTCTTGGGAGAATAAATATTTATTAACCTACAAAGCCAATGCTTAAATTAATTTAATTAATTGAGTTAAATTAGTCATTGGCTTTGTAGGTCAGCTAACATCTCCTGGCTGCAGATGTCTTTTGATTAATCATTTAATTTAAACCATAATAACTTATTTAATAACCTATGAGTTTAAAAAAGCATGGGCCTGGGGCTGGAAGACCTGGGTGTGCCACATACATTCTGTAAGTGTCAAATGGAACATGCAAAAGGCTTCAATAAAGAGTCAACAAATAGTCAGCAAATGCTCAACTGCCTCCCTCTCTTCCTCCCTTTCTGCCATCAAGATTTCTGTGTGCTGGTGGGGAAACCTGGTTGGCACATGTAGTTTCACAATTACTTTTAATGCCAATGGTGTCTGGCTAAACTGAAAGGACATTAACTGTGGCTACCATTTACTGCCTTGTGCACATCTCTGGTTGAGGTTGCCTGGATCTAGAGTTTTAAATAGGGCAGTTCTTACAGGAAGGCAGAGGTACAGTAATAGCTTAGAGAAAAATACACTCACATTTCTAGCTCTGGACCTAAAGGGCTGCCTTAATAATAATAATAATAAACTGTAGCAGGCTTTCAGCTTTGGAGACAGCAGGTATAGGCTCAAGAGTGGTTTGGGTGTCCTGTGGCATGTACTCTCTGTAAAGGGCACACTGCTTCAGAGGCAGACCCACGAAAGGCCCGGGAACATCCTCTTTGGCTCTGGACAATTCCCGTCTTGTTTCTTTCGAAGTTGCTGCCTGAATCATGTAAACTGCTGACAACAAAGAGTAGAAGGAGAAGCATTTTTGTAAAACATCTGTATAGCGTCCACTTCAAACAGCAGTAGAGGGTGGAGGGGAAAATTAATGGTTGTTTTGACAGCCTGAGTCTTTAAGCCGAGGCACTAAAAAGTACTTTTCACATCGTTAAATACAACTTTTCTGCCTTACTCAAAGTTGAGATGTAACAATGGCTGATTACTATGTATAGGCTACTTTATCTTGACTATTTTTCAGTATCTCACATGGGAGGATGTTAATTACAGATGTCTTTTGAGGCTTGGATAAAGCAATTTAAGTCTTCTTAATAGATTTCACATTAAATTGGTGAAAGTTGCCTACTAAAATGTTGACAGCCTCATTACATGTTAGGGATATTTATTATCTCTGGGAATTTCAGGGACCAAACATATGAGTAATTTTTGGCATGACCTTTTACCTAAATGCCTTTTATGCGGTGGGATGGATTCTTGGCTTGCTGAGTAATAAATTCGGGAAACCAGAGTTGTGTAGTGGATAGAGTTTTGGATTTAGGGTCAGACCACTTGGTTTGATCCCTGCCTTGGAAAGTGGAATAAACTTGATAAGGGTGACTATGAGATTCATGATGAATAATTGTGGGTGTGAGGCATTGACTCAGGCATTTCAGCCATGTCCTGTTACTTAATTCTCAGACTGGCTCTATGAGATGTTCTTACTTTAATCTCAGAAAGGCTTGGATACCCTCACACCCGAGATTCACCTGCCACGTTCCCCTGTGCTACATGTCTTTGTGTGGAACACCTTATGCCTTGCAAATTACAAAAGGCTGTGTAAACATAAGAAACTGGCCTTGTCTTAATCCAACAGACATGGGGCGCACAGACTAAGCAGCTCCCCCAAGATTCATAGGCGTGGAGGCTGTTGGAGGGGAAAGGGTTTCTGCAAGATGAGAGAAAAAATTGTCTTATAGTTATAAAACTTACAATTTTGGAAATAACGTCTCCTGTAAAGGGAAAGGGAGTTTGTTTCAATCTGAGGAAAACTCCTGTTTTCAAATGTTCAAAGAGCTGATATGGCAGATCTTGGGGGTTGGCTGACTCAACTGCATTTCCAACCACATTCCCCTCGTTTGTTTTTGTCTTAGAGGCTATGAAAGAAATAAGTCCATCTCATGAACTGATGGGAAGATAGCATAGCACAGTTTCACTCTGCAGTGTTGCCTCGCATGTTGAGCTCTGGAGGGTTGCAGTAGATCTGCCAGTGTCTCCTTGTGAAATCCCTGCCACTCCCACCAGACAGACCCAGGTGCTCAAGCACTTTTAAAGGGAACATGTCTACTCTTGAAAAAGAGAAAACCCTGATGTTGGGTCCAGGGGAGGATGTTACATAGCACCACATAAGGCTTCATTGCCTCTTCATCACATTTTGAGGTCTTTCCCTCCTCCAAAATCTCATGAAATCTGGCCCCAAATTCTCTTTGCACCTTTTCTTCTTCATTATCTCTAAGCAGTGTCTCCCCCTGCTTCCCCCGCTCCCCACTTCTCTCGCTAGTACCTTTTTTTCCCCCCAAATAGTGCAATATCTAGGCCCAATTACCATAAAAGAAAGGAGAAGGAAATAGTAAATAATGTACTTAAAATTTAATATTTGCATTCTATTATGATTCAAACAATATAGAAGTACAAAATAAAATATTAGTGTCCATGTCTCCCCTCTTCTCCCTCAATCTCTCTCACCAGATTTAAAAGACCAACTTTAAAAGATGGACTTGGAACCTTCTAAACTGTCCTTTATGCAAATGTAATCTTCATTTTCTAGCTCTATATACAGTTTTAGCGGAGATGGAAAAACTCGATCTTTCAAAAGCCATCAGCAGTGTGAGCCCGTGGTTCTATCAGGTTGGTGAAAAAGTAATTACTGTTTTTGCCATTAAAAGTAATGGCAAAAACCAAACCACGATTACTTTTGCACTGATCTAATAGAAAGAGACTGCTATTTTCTTGGGAAGATTAAACCCTTTTGTGGGTTTTTTTGAAAATGCAGAGAGAAGGTGCAGAGCCCAGTCCACAGTGAAGTTGTGCCTAAGTAGCACTATGCTGCTTTGAATGATAAAATAAAAGGATGTCTTTACAGGGTGGAGACTGGTATAAGCCTGGACTCATTGATAATCTTCAGAAATACCAGGGAGGTCACTGGGATTTGGAGGCTACCATCCTGAGGATGAAGGCTTGAATTGTTCTAGTTAGATGCCAAAGGAACAGGTGGCCCCAAAAGGCCAGAGAACTGGGATACAGCTGACATACCTACTTTAAAAGGGATTCTGTTATACAGACCGTTCTGTGCTTTAGTGCTTCCCCTTAGCATGCTACCTTAGACATCTTGCTCTGTCAGTCTTAGAGTAAGTTTACCAAAAGTTTCTGGTGATAGTGAGTGAGGTACTAGTGCAGACCACAAGAGTATAGCTCATTAATAGATGGAAATAAATGAAAACCAGTGGGCAGAGAAGTAAATTAACTGTACCTCAAATGTAAATGTTCCTGCAGGAGCTGGAAGTGCATTTTAATGACCTTTCTATGGCCACACAGAAAACACATCAGCAGATCAGAGCTTGTCTTCTTTCCTAGACTTTAATTTCCTGCTTTGAACAAAGGGACAATGAGGCGTCTGATTCAGAACAGAACATGTTATACGGTTGTTAAATTAAATGTGAAAAGGAAAAGACTGAGGCTTTTAAAACGTATGCTCAATTTTTCCATCAACAGGAGGCCTCTGCAAAATTATCACCCACTCAATAAGGACTCTGTCACTGGCTTATCAGATGTCCCGAACCCTTGGGAAACAAGACTTGAGGTTAGTCGAGGTCTTTTTGTTGCTGGGCTACCCTAGCATCCCTGATTTCCTCTCTGGACTCTCTCCTTGGCTTAGTTTCTTTCCTCCTTTTTGTATATACTTGTCTTTCTCCGAAATCCTTGTCCTTAGTATATCTGGCTCTCCATAAACATTCACCTGTTGCTCTAATTCCTGACACCCTCAATTTACAATAAATAGAAGGTTCTATTTGGAGTTGAAAACCTAGGTTGGAGCCTTGACTCTGCCATTTAAGTGGCTTTATCTTCTGTTTTTCCAACTGTAAAGTAGATTAGTAATGGGTGTTTACAATCCTTGGAATGACAATGGGTGATGTGTGTTTGGATGGATATGCTTTATAAACTTTCAATGGTTATAGAAATGCAAGGCGTGCGCACGCGCGCACACACACACACACACACACACACACACGCAAGAGGAAGATAGCCGGCTTGAACAAAAGACATTCAGATTTATAGTCCCTGTTAGCATGGTTGTGACTTCATAGCATGCCACCTCTGGGCCCTGAAATAGATATGTAAGAAATGGCATTTTACAGATTCAGAAAACATTTAAACCCTCAGAATATTGCCTCTGGCAGGCTCCTTGAGACCCTCAAAATTCTCATCCAACCATGTTATTTTCTGGATGGGAAAACTGAGGGCAGGAACTGTCCCGGGGCAAAGTGCCAAACAGAGCAGAGCCGGGCCTGATTGCAGGTTGTTTGATTCTCAGTTCTGGTCCTTCCTCTGTCTGTGATACAGTCTTGACTCTGACTTTGCTGAGCCCTGGAGGAAGATGAGTAGCCCAGGCTGACTCTCCTGATAAGATTGTCTCCGAGGACAATGAAAGTGCTGTTGTGGCCCCCAGCCCCCAGCATTTATATAATGAGTTGTTTCTAAGGCATTTCCATTAAAAGAAAATGTTTTTTGGGTATGAGGGAGCAGGGTGTTGGACTAAGCTCATGTCCCTCCCCTCCTGTTGGTACAGAAGACAAGGAGAGAAAGGATAGGCAAGACTGTCACAAAGAAGGAATTGGTCTTTAGGGCCTCATTCTGAATGTTTTGCTTTCTCTGTAATGTTGGTGCTTTCTCTTCCTTCATCTACCTCCATCTCCATTTGATGTTGCCCTGGCGCCCTGAGGCAGCTTTACGATAAATTCCTGTGGATCCAAGCCTTTCCTGGCTCCCTTCCTGCATCCCAACATGTAGTTCCCATCACCCATTTCTATAGAACTCTGCTGTTACTGAGAAATTCAAGAACAATAAAGCCCAATGTCTTTGTTTTTCCACATGATAACTTTGCCTATCTCTCTGATGAATTGTATTTATTGTAAAACAGTATAATGAAAACAATAAATGAAAAAAATCCGCCCACTGTTCCACCCTCTAACATGCCAACTGTTTTCATCTTCTGAGTTTCCTGCCCATATGCTGCATGTTTTACAGAGTAGTAACTCATAGTGCATCTATAATTCAGCCCTCTGCTTTTATCTATTACATTCTATTAATTTATCAGGTTGCTACATAGATTTCAGAATCATCATATTTAGCTACGGTATAATGTTTCATACCATTGCTATATCATGTTTTATTTAACCATTCTCCCTTTTTTGGATGTGTGAATTATTTCTGATTTTTCTCCATTATCAGTAATACTGCTTTGAAAAATGGATGCCTTCAATTCTTTTATTCTTTTGAATGATTTCCCTAGAATAAATTCCAAAGAGTTAGATTAGTGAGTCAAAGAGTAAGAATAATTTAAGGGATGCAGAATTCACTTAACAAACACCAAGAGTCTGCTGTGCTAAGCCCTGAATTGTCCCAGATGAAAGTCACAGAGCTTACACTCAATAGGCCCAGGGTTACAGCCTTGCCAATGCACCACAATGTAGCAGTCTCTTGTTGCCTGAGTTATCACCCCAAGTTCTTTGTTTCACAACCAATAAAATTAAGGAGCATGAACACTAAGGGTGCAAATTTAATAAGCAATAGAAGAAAGTTCTCCACTGTGGAGAGGGGGCCTGAAAGAGGGTTGCTGCTTTTGCAGTTGAATGCAAAGGCTTTTATAAGAAACCAATGAGGACTGGGCATCTCAACTGCATAAGGTGCAAATTTCTGGTCTTCTTAAAGCACATTTAGGCTCTTAGCTTAAGTTATTCCATATTACTTTTTACCTTACTGTGCATGTGTCAGGGGATGGAATTTTCCATTGTGACCATGTCTGGGCAAGTCACCTGTGTAGCCTTTCTTATCTGTGTGGCTGTGGGCATGTCTAGGCAAGCCCCCCTGTGCAAGTACCCTTGTCTGTGTCTGCAGCTTGATTTTTGAGGCTGTTCTTTTGTTTGAAAGAATTCAACCAAGGACCCACCCTAACTGCCTGCCTGACTGGTTTCTTCCTTTCTGTTCTCTTACCAGCATCTAGCAACAGAAATATCTGTCATAATAACCCCCCATAAAAACCCCTATTTGCTACGTGTCTGCCAGGCACTATGTTACGAGGTGTCTATACATTTTATTATAACTTCTCAATATCACCAAGAAAGCAGTACTATTAGATTCCTATTTTGCAGATGAGAGAACTGAGGCTGAGAGAAATTAAGTAGCTTGTCCAAGGTCACATAGCCAGTGAGAGGCCTAGGTGGGATTCAAACCCAGGTCTCCCTGACTTGAAAGCATACGGGCTTCCTGTTAGTGCTACCCAGTTCCTCTTTATGTATAGGTATTTGCCAAACTATTTCCTCAAGATTGTGTTGTAGTTTGTCAATGACCTGAGTCTCTCTCTCTCTCTTTTTTTTTTTTTGAGATGGAGTCTTGCTCTGTCATCCAGGCTGGAGTGCAGGGGTGCGACCTCCGCTCATTGCAACCTTTGCCTCCTGGGTTCAAGTGATTCTCCTGCATCAGCCTCCTAAGTAGCTGGGATTACACGCATGCATAACCACGCCTGGCTACTTTTTTTTGTATTTTTAGTAGAGACAGGGTTTTCCCATGTTAGCCAGCCTGGTCTTGAACTCCTGACATCAGGTGATCCACTCGCCTCGGCCTCCCAAAGTGCTGGGATTCAGGCGTGAGCCACGGTACACAGCCAATGATCTGAGTCTTTGTATTTCATCTCCATGCTCACGGAATAAGGTATAATTATTTTCTTATGCAATTTCGTTAATTTTTCAAGTGAAAAGCTATAAGCATTATTGTGCTTTTAGAGAGTGGCTTTCAAGAACTTAACTAAAACCCTTAAGGAATACAGTGCTTCAGGGAGGGTGGAAAGGCTCACCCTCCAATACTGCGCAAAGCCACTGATTATTCCTAGGGTTTTGCCTTGATAACAGGGTAGAACTCACTCACACGGATTCTGCAACCGTCTCAGATAATATCATCATCCCTAATGTAAGGGAATTTGTGGGATGTACTCAGTCTTTATCAGATTTCAGTGGCTATCAGATTCTTTGACTTATTGGCATGTGAGCTGCATTGTAATGCATTTTGTTTTTCAATACCTTTCATTATACAAGGAATTCACATTTATTTCAGAAAAATCATAAAATCAAATAAGCCAAAATAAGATTAAAAAATAATTCTATCTTAGAGCTATATTATCACTGCCTCTATTTTGTAGTATACATTTCTTGCACATCTCTCATCATGCTTAATTTCCTGTAAACTGGTTTCCTCATTCAAGATGTAACATACACATCTTTCCAAGTCAAGAAAGATATGTCTATAACATTTCTCAAATGGCTACACGGTGTTTCATTGTGCCATAATGTACTCAATAAATCCTCTATTACTGGATAGTTAGGTAGATTCCATCTTTTGGCTATAGTGCTGCAATGAACATTCTTACTGTTTAATCTCTTACCCACATTCTTAATTGCTTTCTCATAATAAATTCCTGTAAGTGTAACTGCTGGGTCAGAAGGCATGTGTTTTTCAAAAGGCTTTTTATCAGTATTAATAAATGGTCTGCCACAAAGACTATCTCAGTTTAAACTCCCCAAACTCTTGAAAACACTACATGTAGTATCTGTTTTTTCCTGCCATCTTAACAGGCTTATATATGATCTCATTTTAGATTTAACTTCTATTTCACTAGTTACCATGAGGTTGAATATTTTTTCGTATGTTTATTGGTAAAATGCACTTATTTTAAATACAAGTTTGAACAAATGTATTTTCAACTTACCATGTCTGTTTAAGCTAGCTTCAATGGACAGTGAAATCTGGAGGCTTTCATTCTAACAGTGGGGTTCTTTAAAGTGGTACATCGAGTGCCCTGCAGAGAAAAAGATGACAGGAAGAGGTTTTTCTAGAAGTGGGATTTTAATGTGCTGCTGTGGCTGAAATCAGATAACTGTTCAATGAAAAAAATGGTGAGAGTCACAGTGTTTTTGTGTTTAACCTAAAAGACCTTTAGCAGCTGTAAGTTTTTGAGTGCACTGTAGATATCAATTAATACACAAGTGAAGGGTAGATGCTGCTGACTTATTCACATACCATTTCTATTTGGTGTTTAAATCTAGCAATCTCTTGCCAAATGTTACTTTCTTCTCAAGAGAGCCACACATTTTAATTAGGCAAGGAGAGAGTGGGATGTTCCCTTGCCTGCCAGATGACACCTCTTGGTGACGAAAGGAAATTGCTAAAACATTAATGCCATTTAAAATATTGTTGCCTTTGTTTCCTGAAATGAAATCTCTCAAGGACATCCCAGCATGACAGGGCTGTAGGAAATACTTCATATTTTTCTAATGCTTATTTTAGTGAACTTTTGATATTAATTACTATTATGAGGGTCCATATCTTTCATGCATTGATATTTATTCACTCAAAAAAAGTTTTTAGTGTTCAGTTTATGCCAGAGATGATGCTAAGCAGTGAAGATTGTAAGACGTGGTTGTAGTCCACAGGAAATTATATCTGGAGAAGATAGACAGTAAACTCTAATATAAAACATGAAACAAATGCTGAGAAAGAGAGAAACAAAATTTAGAGTGGGTCTAAAAGGAGAAATTGTTGCATAAAAAGTCAACTTTATGCCTTATTTCCTGTTTTATGGTATATAAGATTCAGACAAGTTAAAATACACAATTTAAATTGTGTTGTTAAAGGTGGTTACTTCTGCAGGGTGGGGTTGACATGAAGAAGAGGTTGGGCCTTTCCCTGCCTTATGCCTCCAAAGCAGACCTGTCCCTGAATACCAGTCAGTGTCTACTTGTTACTGAAACACAAGGAGTTTGGTCTAGGTCCTGTTGCTTGCTGCACAGAAAGCCAATCACTGAGACAACGAGTGTTGCCAAGGATGAAGGCTTTAACTGGGTGCTACAGCTGAGGAGCTGGGCGATCATTCTCAAATCCATTTCCTGACCAGTTAAAGTTAGGGGTTTATATAGCAGGGAAGAAATGTAACTATGTGTAAGAGAATAGGAAATAGGGAGGGGCAAGGAAGCAATCTTGATGCAGGAGGGACCTGGCATTTTATTGTTTGGGTGCCATGATCTGGTGAGTTTTGGTTCTTCAATACTTTTTGAGAAGCCTGGGGTCCTTTCCTGAGGAAAAAAATTCAGATACAACAAATGTAAGTTTCAAGCTTTAAGACCAGAAGGGTCAATTTCTACGTTTTTTTTTTTTTTTTTTAAAAAGCTTGTGTATAGGAGTATTGAGTCAGTTTCATATTAAAGTTTCTAGACCTCCTGTGTGCTGAAGGCTGGTCTGATGGACAGTGAATAGTAAGAGGTCTTGTTTCCAAGCTTAGCACCATAGGATCATAGGGAACTCTTCTGTTTCCTAGTTTTTTAAATATATTTATTTCTTTATTTTTATTAAAACAATTTTTTTAGAGACAGAGTGTCACTCTGTCATGCAGGCTGGAGTGTAGTGGCACAATCATGGCCCACTGCAGCTGCAAATTCCTGGGCTCAAACAGTCCTCCTGCCTCAGCTTCCCATGTAGCTGAGACCACAGGCATGTGCCACCACACCCAGCTAATTTTTATTTATTTTTTTGTGGAGACAGGATCTTGCTATGTTGCCTAGGCTAGTCTCAAACTTTTAGGCTCAAGAGATCCTTCTGCTTCAGCCTCCCGTAGTGTTGGGATTACAGGCATTAATCACCACACGTGGCTGTTTCCTAAATTTTGACAAATTCAGTTATACCCCGATATATGTCTATTTGAGTTGAGACAATTCAGCCTTACAGAATATATCACTTAAGCTCCCTACTTTCATGTAAGAGGCATTTCTTAGTACTTAGGAAGACCAATTTGGATTCAGGAACTCCTTAAGCCACTGAATGCCAATAAATGCGAGTTACCACACTGCATTCTGGGCAGTTGTATATTTGGCTTATCTCACACAAAGATCTGCTGTCAGAGCATTGCTGGCTTCTAGTTTGTAATAGTGATGGTCTTGTGGATTATTTTTTTAAAATATATTTTGTCTTTTTTATTTGAGCTAAAGGTCTAAGATTGAGTATTGTGTGTATGATCTATATGCTGGCTAAATAATATACTATTAATTTCAGTGGTAATTACATTTTCAGAGTAATTACTATGTCAAGGGTCCATAGTTTTTAGCAGATCCTTAAAGAGGTCAGTGATCCCCAAAAGGGCAAGTTGAATTTCAACCCTATGCAGACAGACAGGGAAGGTTTTCCAAAAGGCAGGGGGCTTTCTCAAGCTCTGTAATGAAACCAATACGGCACCTGCCTGTTCTTCCTGGTCAGCTCAGGCTGTGCTTCTGAAGAAATGCTGTATACAGTCTATGTGACTGCCTGTGAATTATTGTTCATTTTTTGGACTAGATTGAACAATATTAAATTGCTGCTATTTGATTATTTCTTACCTACAAAAATCCACTGCAAATGTTTCAACCTAATATAAAACCAAAGGACTTAGTTTGAGCCCTTTTGGGAGGCAAAGTGGAACTTTCTCTTAAATGCACTGTGACTCATCATTTTTCCTCAGGGGTGTGATGACAAACATTTGGTTTGTTGTTAAATCACAACAATCAGCCCTCTGTGTTATGAAGGACACTAGTGATTGACTTTTTTAGGGCAAGCCCCTAACCATGAGCAGCACGACTCCTGTGCTCCAGGGCCATCTGGAACAGATGCTTGGGTTGAAAGCTAAGAAAACATAGTTATTTCAAGTCCAAGCCATAGTGGGTTGTGCCAAGAGGAACGTAATACACGAGAGCTGGGGAATGCACTGTCCACTTTACTTGACGTAGTCTGCCCCCAGCACGAGTACTTTCTGTAGTTCATAGCCCCACAATTCGACAAGTGAGGAGAAACAGGAGTGAATACTGGAGAAATGCAACATAAGTGATTAAAAGGCTAGAACATTATTCCTTTTTAAAAAAGAGAAAAAACATTTAAAGGTCTTTAGCCTAGAGAAGAGAAAGATTGGAAGTGATTTGATAGCTGTCTTGTATTTATGCCCCACTGGGATAACTGCCATAGTTCTCCATCTCAACAGAGGCCTGACTAAGGGGAAATGGACTTCAACTGCAGTAAGAATTGGTGTCTTCATCATCATGGTAACTAAATATAGAGGGTGCTAGGTGACATTTAAAAATCATTTTTCCCCAAAGAACTGTGTAGGATCTTAGCATCATACTTTCATGACAGCATCTGTTTCATCCTTCATCTCTAACCAGTAGAAATAACTGTCTACTACTGACTTTTTAGGAATTAGAAACAGGCTGGTGGAAAGAGTTTGAGGGGGCCAGAGACAACCCTTATGTTGTCTTAAATTGAATGATGCTTGAGCTAAGTCCAGTTCTGGCTGTGGTTAAAATTGACAATCTGTCTAGATCTTTTTCTGCCTGCCAATGGAAGGGGAACCAGGAAAAAAACATTAGAAATTTTAAAAAATAACTTTTTGAAGTGAAGTCCATACAATATGAAGTTAACCATTTTAAAATGAACCATTCAGTGGAGTTAGTACATTCACAATGTTGTACAACCACCACTTCTCTCTAGTTTCAAAATATTTTCATCAATCCAAAGTAAAACCCCTTATCTGTTTAGCAGTTTCTCCCCATCCTCCCGTCTCCCTAGTCCCTGAAAACCACCAATCTATACAGATTTCTGTGTTCTGGATATTTCCTATAAGTGGAATCATGCTATATGTGACCTTTTATGTCTGGCTTTTTTCACTTAGCATCATGTTACAAGGCTCATCAACATTGTAGCATGTATCAACTTCATTCCTTCTTATGGCCAAGTAATATTCTGTTATATGGATATACTGCACTTTGTTTACCCATTCATTAGTGGATGACTATTTGGGCTGTTTCCACCCTTTGGCTATTGTGAATATGGCTGCTATGAAGCTGTCTGTTCATAACTTCATTTGAGTACCGGTTTTCACTTCTTTGGATATTTACCTAGAAGTGAGAATTGCTGGGTCATATGATAAACCAATGTTTAATTGTTTAGGAACTGACAAGATATTTTCCACAGTGGCAGAACCCTTGACATTCTCATCAGTAATGTATAAGGATCTTAATTTCTAAACATCCTCGTCAATGCTTGTTATTATCTGACTTTTTTTTTTTTTTTTAAAGACAGAGTCTTGCTCTGTCCCAGGCTGGAATACAGTGCAGCCTTTACCTCCTGGGCTCGAGTGATCCTCTCACCTCCACCTCTCGAGTAGCTGGGACTACAGGCACATGACACTATGCCTGGCTGTTTTTTATTATTATTATTTCTTTTGTAGAGACAGGTTTTCACTATGTTGCCCAGGCTGGTCTCAAACTCCTGGGCTCAAGCAACCCTCCCCACTTGGCCTCCCAAAGTGTTGGGATTACAGGCATGAGCCACTGTGTCTAGCTTATCTGACTTTTTGATTCTAGCCATCCTAGTGGGTGGGTGGTAAGTGATATTTCATATAACTAATGATGTCGAGCATCTTTTCATGTGCTTGTTGGCCATTAGTATATATTCTTTGGAGAAGTATCTATTCAAGTACTTTGCCCATTTTGTAGAAAATTGGATACTTTGTCTTTTTATTGTTAAACCATTATTCTTTTTTAATTTGTATTAATATATCATAGTCTAATTCTCCTCTAGCATATTTAGAAGATGTTATTAAGATGATTTTTTTCTTTGTCATGGACTGGATAATCCTGTACTATTATGCTTCTCAAATTTTAGCATGCATGAGAATCACTCAGAGAATTTGTCTTAAACATAGATTCATGCTCCCCTCTTCACTCTCCTTCTAGGCTCTGACTCAAAAGTTCTAGGGTGAGGCCAAGAAGTTGCATTTCTTACCAACCCCCAGGTGATGCTGATGCTGTGGCGCGTGGACCACACTTCTTGTAGCATTGCTGAGATATTACCCAAATGTATTACCAAATACATTTGGGTAATATCTTTCCAATGTCTGCCCCATTCATGAACCCCTGTTCTGAGACCCTCTTCTTCTTATTCCAAAATAATAAGTCCCTGTGGCAAGGTATGTATGACTCCAGGACCCCTGCCCTCAGCCAGAGGCAATTAGACCATAGGAGGAGGCCTGACCCAAGCTGGACCAATCAGATTTTCTCTCTTGGGAATTTGGAATTCAGATTCAGCGATGCTAGTCAATCTCTGCTGGTTTCATGAACTGAGTTGTGTAGGTACAGAGCTGTGGCATGCCCATTCTCTGTCATGTGCCTGAAAAACAGAAAGCCAAGCTGCAGAATGGTGAGTGAGAAGAAACACACTTATCAAGAGAATGGGAGATGAGGGAGAGTAATAATAACAGCTAACATTCACTGAGCAGTTATTATGTGTCAGGTAACTCTAAAAAATTTTTTAGTATTATTTTTTAAAACAAAATTTATTTTTGAGTAATTTAGATTTACAGCAAACTATAAAGATAATATTGAGAATTCCTGTATATGTTTCATCCAGTTTCTCCTAATGTTAACATCTCAGATAACTATAGTACATTTGTCAAAACTAAGAAATTAACATTGGTACTTTGCTATTAATTAAATTTCAGACTTTATTTGGATCTCACCAGTTTTTACACTAAGCTAATGTGCTCATTTTGTATCTCTGTGTTACATTTGGGTAATTCTCATGTGTGTTCTGATGGCTCCATAAACCAGCTGTTTCTCCATCTCTCTCCCTCTCCTCCAGCCTCCCTGTTCCCTGAGACACAACAATATTGAAATTAGGCCAATTACTAACCCTACAATGGCACTTAAGTGTTCAAATGAAAGAGTTGCCTGTCTCTCACTTTAAATTAAAAGCTAGAAATGATTACGTTTAGTGAAGAAGGCATGTCAGAACCCAAGATGGGCCAAAAGCTAGGCCTCTTGTGCCAAACAGTTAGCCAAGTTGTGAATGCAAAGGAAAAGTTCTTGAAGGAAATTAAAAGTGCTACTGCAACAAACACAAACGTGATAAGAAAGTGAGACAGCTTTGTTGATGA
Organism: Mandrillus leucophaeus; assembly: GCF_000951045.1. NCBI lineage: Eukaryota > Metazoa > Chordata > Mammalia > Primates > Cercopithecidae > Mandrillus > Mandrillus leucophaeus. The sequence goes on along the minus strand of NW_012108530.1, from coordinate 762,037 downwards.
TCGCGAGAAGGTTTGAGTGCTCTGGATAGAAGACCAAACCAGTCACAACATTCTCTCAAGCCAAAGCCTAATGCAGCTCAAGGCTCTAACTCTCTTCAAGTCTGTGAAGGCTGAAGGAGGTGAGGAAGCTGCAGAAGAAAAGTTGGAACCTAGCAGAGGTTGGTCATGAGGTTTAGGGAAAGAAGCTGTCTCCGTAACATAAAAGCACAAAGTGAAACAGCAGATGTTGAAAGCAACAAAGGATTTTGAATATTACATAAACTTAATTGATAAAGTAGCAGCAGGTTTTGAGAAGATTGACTCCAATTTTCAAAGAAGTTCTACTGTGGGTAAAATGCTATCCAACAGCACTGCATCCTACAGAGAAAACTTTCGTGAAAGGAAGAATTAATCAATATGGCAAACTTCATAGTTGTCTTATTTTAACAACTTGCCACAGTCATTCTAACTTTCAGTGACCATCACCCTGATCAGTCAGCAGCCATCAATAGGGAGGCAAGACCCTCCACCAGCAAAAAGATGACAACTTGATGAAGGCTCAGATGATCGTTAGTATTTTTTAGCAATACAATATTTTAAAATTAAGGTTCCCACATGGTTTTTTTTTTTAAAGCAAAATGCTATTGCACACTTAATAGATTATAGTCGAGTATAATATAAACGTGACTTTTATATGCACTGAGGAACAAAAAAGATCACTTGTTCTATTGTGATATTCACTTTATAGTGGGGTTTGGAACTGAATCCACAATATCCCCGAGGTATGCCTGTATTTTCTAGAATGATCCCAATTTGCATTTTTCTGATGTTTTCTGGATGGATACATTGGGGTTAATGGTTTCTGGGAAGAACACCACAGAGGTGAAGTCCCCACCTCTTCACATCATTTTGGGGGTCCATGACATCGACACGACTTTCACAGGTGGTAATAACCTCGATAATTTGGATGAGGTGGGTTCTTCCAGGTTTCTTCCCTGTGAAGTTATTATTTATCTCTTTCTAGGCTTTATTCTTTGGAAGTGAGTCATCTTATAAGTCCAGCCCACATGCAAGGAGAGGGGAATTAAGCTCCACCTCATGGCTGGTGATGGAGCTACACATATTTGGAATTTATAAGAAAGATTTGTTTTTTCTTTCCCATTTATTTGTTTCTTCAATCATTTATTTACATCGATATGGACTCATAAATACATTATGTTTTGGGTTATAATCTAATACTATGTTGTTTATTTTGTTGCTCAAAATGTTACAGCTTCGGCCGTTGAGAGCTCTTTCAGTTTGGTTTCTGTATCCCTTTAACATAACTTTTCTTCCTACTCCTCCTTCTCTCCTTCCTTCTTCTTTTTGTACTTCCTTACTTTCCAGGCACTATTGTAAGAAGTTCGCATACATTAGTTCATTTAATACAACAATCCCATGAGATGATAGGTTCCTAATATTATCCCCATTTTACAGATGAGGAAATTGAGGTACAGAGATGACTGTGTGTTATGAGTGCATGTGGTCGTAGGCATGTTACAGAGAGCATGTACATGAGAGAAGCTGCCTGGTGTCTGAGGGTTTTCTGGTTTCCGATTCCTGCCCCTCCTGAAACCTGCCTACACTCTTCTTGGGCTCCATGAGAAGTCTCTGTGTCTCAACAACACACCCTGTCTTCCTGGAGAGGCGGTTTGAATGGATTCTGTGCGTTCTGCCAAACAGACCTGCCCCCACCATGGCTCATGGAATCTTCTTAAAGCCCGAAGGACGCTCAGTCACCATCATTTTATAGACAACATATCTAAAGTGAAATAAGCATTGGTAGAAGGTCAGAAATTGGCCCATGGACTGCTAGTCCAGGGCCAGTCCCACAGGATTTAGCCATTTACTGGTTAGAGCTGTGCATGAAAGGAAGGAACTTGTGGTTTAGGTGACGAGACAGTTGAGTGTTGAAATAAAACTACATGCCCAGTACAGTGGTGGCTCAATACCTCCTCCGGGAATTGCTGGGAAAGGCTTCCTAGAACAGGGGCCATTTTAAACTAGGCCAACTGACGGGCATCATCAGGGATAGGTGGGTGGGAGAGGGACAGAGAACTCCAGGCAGGGGTCACTCAAGCACAGAGGAGGCATGCAGGCAAGAGTGGTGAGAGATGGGCCCACGCTTCCTCTCCCTTAGAGAAGAGGGTGGGAGAAATTCCGTTACACACTGGTGGTAACATTTGCATGGGTTCATAATTGATAACGTGCTCATTCACATAAAACATGTGACTCCTCTGAACTCTATTCAGCACTGGCAAATGCAAGGAGGAAAATTAACTTTCTTGTTCTGCTTAACCCTGGGAAACTCCATGAACCATCAGGTAGAAGTTGTAGTTTTTTCAGATAATTGTTGAAAGAACAGGCTACTTTCTGAAATGATACTTTCAGAAAGTATCTATGGCCAAAAAGGTCACATGAAGTGTTTGGCAACTTTGTAACATGCTGATTTTTATCTTTTACTTGCTTTACCTAGTATCTTTTTGCAGGACCTCAGTGTACCCTCTTCCCAAAGCCACCCAAGTGAGTGGGAGGTCAGAGGTGCTCATCTGCCCCATCTGCTATTGGCGGGAGTAAGACCCACCAATCGTGCTCTGTGTGGCAGCTGACAAAAGAAGGTCACTCTCAGACTCCCCCACATACCTAACAGATGTAAGTGATGTATCCTGGAGGGAATTGTGGATACTAATATGGACAAAAATAATTGTAATAGCTTACCTTTAAGCATTCACTATGTGGCAGGCAATGTTCTAAGCGCTTCACATTTATTAACTCAATTCTTATACACCTATGTAAGAGGAATACTAATAATAGCCCCAATTTACAGATGAGGAAACGGAGACACAAGAAAGTTAAGTAACTTGTCAACATCATGCAGCTAGTAAGTGGCATTGTGGGTGTTTGACTCAAGGTCATCATAATTCACAACCTTCAGTACTGCCTCTCCCATGTCTCTAACTCATGTGCTTTTGTTGTTGCTGTTGTCTGTTTGAGACAGTCTCACTCACTCTGTCACCCAGGCTGGAGTGCAGTGGTGCAATCTTGACTCACTGCAACTTCTGTCTCCTGGGTTCAAGCAATTCTCTTGCCTCAGCCTCCCGAGTAGCCGGGATTACAGGTGCACGCCACCATGCTTGGCTAATTTTTGTATTTTTAGTAGAGGCAGGGTTTTGCCATGTTGGCTAGGCTGGTCTTGAACTCCTGGCTTCAAGCAATGTGCACACCATGGCCTCCCAAAGTGCTGGGATTACAGGCATGTGCCACTGTGTCCGGCCTCTAATTCATGTCGATATGTGAATTTCTCAGGTAATTATCTCAGGGGATATTATCTTTGCAGACACATTTCTTCTTCTCCCTGTATTCCTGGAAACTTCAGAAGTGTGGAATAGGCAGAGAAAACCAAACTCGTCAGCTGTAACTCTTATCCCTAGATGATTGGAAATGTAATGTAATGGAGAAATCTCTGCTCTTTCACAAATGGTTTGTGGGTCCCTCTGTGGAGACACCTACATTTTTTGAGAAGATACTGGGACAAGCTTGCTTTGGTGCGAAGTCTGGGCCTCCCAAGGTGGCTCTGGGATTTCAGGAAGTAGTGTATGCATTGGGGTGGGGTGGAGTGGAGGATGGGGGGCAAGAGGGAGGCCTTTAGAGTGAAATGATGTATGCGGTGCAGTGAGATCCCTCTTGCAACCTCCCCTCATTCAACCTTCAGTTAATCCTAACAAAGTTTTAAAATGCCAAAAATGATTGGATTTTTATGTGAAAACTGGTAAAGGGGTATAGTCATTGATACAGGGCCGAGACAGAACCAGACAGAATGGGCGTAGGGAGGCCAATGTCTAGGTCCCAGAAGGATGTAAGTAAGAGAAAAAGCACTGGGTTTCTAATTTTCTGTGATGCACACTTATGGGTTATAAGTAATAATAATATAAAAGCTTAATTACAAAGAAAAGGGCATGTAATTGGCACAAAGTCAGGACATGACTGACCAAATCCCTGACCCTGGCTTCGCTGAGCTCTTGGTGTAAGAGTGAGGGCCCTTCCTGGGCCAGCTTCCACTGTCCTTGGATAAGCCACCTAATTCTTCCATGGTTATGACCCCATGAGAGTCGTAACCAAAGCCCCTCTCTCTGTGCCACTGCCCTTCCCCTCCATAACACCTTGGCTCTCCTAAATATAAATAGCCATTTCTCCAAGACGGAAGTCTCTTCTGGCCTCTCACCCTTGGGAGTTTCTCTCCTTGCCACCAACCTACGTATGTGCCTCTTTCTCGGTGGTACCCACTGGGTCTCTCTTCCAATCTCCACCCCCAGTGACAGGCCCATGGCTAAAAGCATTAGCTGGCCTGCTGTTTCAGGCCTCCTTACCCTGCACTGCAATGACAAGGCATGAGCTTATGGCTCCTCCTCCCCAGCTGCCAGCCCTGCCCCTGGTGCCCAGGCAGGGCCATTACCCTGGAGAGTGTCAGCCACTCACTCTGCCCTTCATTGCAAGATGGAGAAGAAGCTCTGTCCTGCAGTAACTTCCACTGCAGTGGGCGCCCGTATACTGCCCACTTCCCCGGATCTCCCAAAACTGGTTGGTTATTCTCTGCAGTGGAAGGAGGAAAATGCATTCGCTTACTTGTAAGGACGTGTTTAAAATTATATGTATTTCCAGATCTGCAAATGTATAACCTGATGAATAAGTTGAACATGTGGAAAATAAAATTAATAGACTGAAAACACAGTATAATTATGAAAATAGGCAGTTTTCAAGTGGGTGATTACCCCCTCTCCAAGCTGACACAGGCAGCTGCAGCACCGAAACAGACAACAAACTCAGGCACTATTAAAGGAGCTTCTCACCCCAAACCCCCACACAGACCGTTTCCTCCGTCCTTCCACATTTGTCAGCATGTTCCTAATGTTCCTAAAGCCAGGCCTCTGGGAGGTGCAGGGTTAGATATGCACCCGGAAGCCTCACTTGGGAATCGGAGTCCTTCAACCTTTCTGATCCTGCCTTATGTCAGGAAGATGGCACTACAAGACTGAAATGGTTGTTGCAGCTGTCTCTGCTCTGACAAGAGAAGAGCAGAGCTTGTAATGACACAGCCTTTCCAACATTTGCAAGGGGATACCTTTGAGAAAAATGTCCCACCTGAGTTAAATGCCACACCACTGTGGCCATGAGGAGTGCTTGGGGGTTACTCTTGGGCAACGTGGCTCAGGCTGGAAAACTCACCTTTTTCTCTCCTTTTTTCTCTGGCTCCTCCTTCTGTCTTCTCTGTGCCTTTGTCCTGCTTCCTCCGTTTTGTTTTTACCTCTTCTTTACCCTAGACTTGCCGAGGGTACTCGTAGCATTTATCTTCCTGCAGGTAGCACTCAGGGCACAAAAGCAGAATGGTTCTTGTTAGGATAGATGTGTATGGCACTTTCCTGGAGACAGGAAGGGAGGATGAGAGCAGAGGTCAAGAGCCAAAGCACTTGGATTAAAGAAGAGCAAGGACAATTTCTATTCAGATGCTGCAAAAATGTTCAATAAAAAAGTAAAGAAAAGGCCAGATCCACTAAAGAATGAGGATTACCAGGGCAAAACTGGGGAGTGGTGTCAGGGGTGGAGCAGTGACAGCTAATGTGTAGTTGTAAGGATTTTGATCAAGGTAATTTTTGCATCAGTTTGAGCTTCATTCAGTAAAGAAAGAAGCTGAGTGCCATAATGCAGTTAGTGACTGGATATGGTCTTCTGGTTGCAGAGGACATCCATCCTGGCCCCTTGCTTCTCAGTTATTGAAGGTAAATCTTTCTCCTGCAGAGAAAGCCACCTCCTTGGAAGCTGAGCCCTGAAGAAGCCAGGCCCGTTCTCCCAACAAGGGTCTCTCACTCCATGCCAGCAACAAAGAAAGCATGTCTCAACCACAGTGTCCCAAGCATGAATTTTCTGTTGACCAAATCACTGAGGGCTGAAACGCTCTCCTGAATATCTAATAAGGAAAAGCAGTCACAACAGTATGCGCTGGTTAGGCTGTCCCGACGTCAGGAGCAGAGGCTCGTTCATGCTACCTCAAGTAATGGGAAACTTGCATCTAGGATTCTAGGGAGAACTGGGGACTTAATGACTTGTGCAGGCCTCATGGACACTGAAATAAGATAAAAACAACCAGTTTCTAGTAGATCACGCGACCAGAGGTCCCTCAGAGTGCACAGCCACTCAGGGATGCAAGCCCTAGGGTTTTCTGGTCCTCACTGGAATGCTTTCCTGGCTCCAGGACTCTGTGCCATACTCCTTCTGTGTTCCCCTTTGTGCATCCTCTTGTCTCTCCTTTCCTTAGCAACTAACTGATTCTCTCTACAAAATGGCAGTGTGCTTTTCTCAGAGCCAGAGCTCAGAGAGCGAGAGAGAGAGAAAGAGCACTCCCAAGACAGAAGCCACAGTTTTTTTTTTTGTTTTTTGTTTTTTTTTTTAAAATCTAACCTCAGAAGTGACATATCATCACTTCTGCCACATTTTGTTGGTCACAGGGACTAACCCTGGTAAACTGTGGGTTTCGCCTACTACAAGTGTGTGAATTTCAGGAGGCACATGTCTTTGAAAGCCACCTTGGAGGCTGGCTGCCACATCATCTCTAGGTACTGGATGTTTTCTGTTCACTATACTTACCATCTGGTAACTATTTCCACCCCATTCCACGCTTCCGCCCCTATCACAGGGGCCGCAAGCCTGGGAACTACATTTCTCAGACTCCTTTCCTAGCAGGGCTCTGGCTACGGTTTAGATTTGGCCAACGAGATGATATTTGGGAGGCAGAAGGAAGTGGAAGCCTCTCATCCCCCAGCATCAATGGTGGCTGACATATGGGTTTCAGTGGATGCGAGTTTAGTGATTCCTACACTCTGTGTCCCACTGACAATCACTGGCTTTGGGGTTGGGGGACAACATTGACTTCAGCAGTGACTTCCATAGCTTTCTGACCTGTCATTGGCAACAGCAGCTTCCTGAACTCTGGATCTTAGCTTGTTGCCATATGACCCAAACAACCTGCTATTGGCAGCACCCCTGACATTTGCTCTTTTAGTCCCTCTAACAGTTTTGAAAGCACAAAATTCCCTGTATTATTTCTCTTTTTACTTGCATACCAAGGAAGGTTTTTGTTTTCTCGGTCTGGGAGAAATGAACAGTAGCTGAGTAGTTAAACATAGGGCTAGGCTGCTTCTTCAGATTCTCTCTCTGCCACTTATTTGTTGTGTGGCGTTGAACAAGTTACCTGACTTTTTTAAGCATTGGGTTTCTCATCTACAAAATTGGGAAAATAATAGCACCTACATCATAGGAATGTTATGAGGATAATGCAAAAAAAATGTAGCTTGTGCCTGGTACATAGTAAGCACTTAGTAACTATGCATTATTACTATTATTGTTATTATTATTGCTACTGACATGGTAGGGTAGAGTGAGACCCCAGATCTCTAACACCCATGTGCAAGTGCATGAGGGTGCTTACTAGAAAGGCAAGAGGCAGCTTCAAACTATTTGGCCTCCCCTCTAGATGGGATGTGGATGTGGTCACGAGAATTGAAAAGGAATGAGCATGCAGTTGGGAGTTCAATGGAGGTCAGCTTGGGAGCACTCCTGCCGGAGGCGAGCCGGGGAGAGCACCTGGCAGGTCAGGACGGGGACAGGGCCAGGTGGGTGCTGCAGAATGACCCACTGCAACAGGCAGGCCTGACCCCTTAAATATATTATCACACGCTTTCACGTGCTTGGACTATTTAAAAACCCACTCTACATGGAATCAGCCTATCTACAACGGCTGGGAAATCCAGCAAGGTGTGGGCAAGACAGGGCTTCCTCTGTTAGTTTCAAAAGATTGTTCAGCCCATGACTGAGAGAGACATAGACAGGACCCAGATACTTCCTCCAAATCCAAGAGCCAAGATAAAGCACCTGAGCCCTCCGGAGGGAAACAATTCAGGTTACTTCCATAAATCAGACGGCCAGGGGACCTTTCCAAGTTGACAGTGAGGCTGGGAATACCTTTATCTCATGAAGTACAGGAAGGACAAATGGCCTGCCCATGGTCACACAGACCCCTTGGGCAGGTTTCCTCACCCCTATTCTAGCACATTCTCTTCTTCTTAAACATGGCAGCATAGAGGTGGCTGTACTAAAGTGGGGAAATGTCTCACTTTTGGTGAGTCTTCAGTTACTGGGCTCTTTGCTAAAAGAGCAAGGGAAGGCTGAACTTGTCCCTTAACTTTTGAGATTTGTGTTGTGTTAGAGCACAGAAACACAAGAAAGACTAATTTCAGGACAAGCATCCTAATTTTCACCATTTGTTCTTCGTAGAGAGAGCTACCAAGTTTCAGACAAAAAGGATATAATTGTAATAATAAAAGGCAGAAGAGGTTCTTTACCTGGAGTCTAAGTATCCCTAGGTGTTTTGTGAATCACTCTGAAGTTATATAAGAAACTGTGTTTACGTGAGACTGAGGGCTAACAGCTGTCAACATATTCACAAGAGAACCCATGACCCAGAAAAGTTTAAAAAGCATTGCTGCTGAGTTTCACACCCCTTCAGCATTGGCTGGGCTAGTGTATCCACTCATTAAGCAGACATTTATGGAAACTACTTGACAACCTCAAAGGCATTGAAAGCTCAGCATGTCTAGAATCGTCTCTTCCCATGCAAACCTGGCTCTCTTCTGGTGTTCACTACATTAGTAAGTGCTACCACCGTCCAGCAACTCTGAAAGTCAGCAGCCTGGGAGTTATCCTTGGTACCTCCCTTTCCTCAGTCCCAATATTTAATCCATCAGCAAATCCCGTTGATTTTGCCTCCCAACTTTCTCTCACACTCATATATGGCTCCATCTCTACTGCCCATAGATGGTCCAAGAGGCCATCAACTTCCACCCGGCCTCCCACCAATCTCCCTGGACCCATTCTGGCTCTTCCCAGCCTACCTTCTACACTGCAGCCAGAGAAGTGACCTTTTGGAAATGAAGCTGCAATCATGGCCCCAGTAACAACCCTCCTGTTCCTAGACCTTGCTGAAAACCTTTCTATTGATTTTCAGAGTGAATAAATCCAGAACTTCTTTTCAAGGCTGAGAAATAAAAGATTCATGCTCTGTCCTATGATGCGAGTTTTAATTGTGATCCAGGTGCACTGGGGAAAGCTACACTGGCCTTCATTCAGTTCCTCAAACCCACTGTGCTGCCTTCTGCCCATGGCATTTGCACAGGCTGTTCCTTCTGTCTGAGATGCTCTTTTCCTCCCTCTTTACCTGGTTTACTCTGATCTGTCTTGCACATTTCAGCTGTAACATCACCTCCTCAAGAAAGACTTCCAAGATCACTCCCTAGACCAGGCACCACAGTCCTGCAGTTAGTGTTTTCTTCATAGGTTTTCTTTCCTGGGTTTTTTGTTTGTTTGTTTGTTTGTTTTGTTTTGTTTTTTAGATGGAGTCTCACTCTTTCGCCCAAGCTGGAGGCTGGAATGCAGTGGCGCAATCTCAGCTCACTGCAACCTCCACCTCCCAGGTTCAAGCGATTCACCTGCCTCAGCCTCCCAAGTAGCTGGGATTGCAGGTGTAAGCCACCATGCCCGAGCCTTAGTATGGTTTGTAACGACATATGTAGGTGACTATTAAGTTAATATCTGAATCTCTCTTTGTTATAAGCAAATCATGTGTCTTCAGAGCCTAGAATGATGTTTGCCTCATTTTAGGTAGTCACTAAATATTTTCTGAATGAATGGATAAGTAATGAATGAATTGGGAAGATAAATGAGACTGTGCATGTGATGTTCTTAGTACAGTATCTGCATATTGTAAGCAAAAACATGGTAACTATTTTTAATTCTGGAATAAGTAAGTATTAATTCTGAGAAGTTACAGAATTAACTTCTAACTTCTAAGCATTTTTCTCTATTATTAAAAGAAAGAGTCCTGTGTTCAGATTCTAAGATAGTCATAGATATTCCCACTGGCAAACATGCAGCACCTTCTTGGGGGCTTTCTGAGTCATCTCAAGCACACTTAACACACTTCCTTTCTTGGAGAAGTGTAGTACTGTGGCAAGTATTTACTTGCCAATCTCAGTTGCTTTCCAAAAAATGCTGCCTCTCCGCTTTTCAGGTAAGCCGGTTATTGCCGTCTTGTAGAACAGTCACAGGCAATCTCCATGCAGGGCAAGCACTGAGAGACCCTGTAAATTAGTCTGACATATAACACTTAGAATGTGCATGATTAAGTGACTAGTGTTTTCTTTTCCAGAATGTTTATGTGCCTTTTTGTAAAATCAAAAGCAAGCTTGTAATAATATATGAATACCTCATATTTTAGTATTTCCTAATAGCTGTACAGTAACAATGTTTTATTTCCTAGTTTGCATTTTCACAGTTTACTTTTATCAGGATGGTTGATGTTTCTAGTGATGACCCAAGAGACCAAAAGGTACGATTGTGTTTAGTGTTAGATTCATCCCATCACATTCCAGCTCCTGAAAACTGGGCATTCTTGCGAGCTACACATGCTTATACTTCCTAACCTCATTTCAGTCTCAGTCTCATTCTAAACCGGACCAGTTTAGGAGGTATTTTTAGGAGGATTTTGCACACCTTCTCTGCTGTCTGTCCACCTTTTTTTCTCAGTGGAACTCATAATATCTCTTATTTCAGGCAGGCAATACTTTGTTCCCCCATGTTGCAAGTCCTTAAATGGAACTTTTAGAAAGACATTTAATCAGGTGGTGATAGATCAGGGTGAAGAAAGCATCAAACTGCAGTATCTTCACTTTTAGAACCACACCTCAATGCCTCAGTTATTAAGAGTCTCCCAGCTTTGTTCATAGGCACTACCAGGGCCGCATTTCTCTTTCCTGCCACCTCCATCCCTGTGCCCATTAGTCCCTGTCTCCAGCCTTTCTAAGCTCCCTTTACTGGAATTTTCTGAGGCAGTACCTGGTATGGAAAATCTCTTAATATTTAAAAAGAAGTTGAGAGCACAGACTAACACTTTGATTCTTTTATGACTATGTTGTCTTTTTTTTTTTTTGGTAGTTCTTTTTTTTTTTTATATATACTTTAAGTTCTAGGGTACATGTGTACAACATGCAGGTTTGTTACATATGTATACATGTGCCATGTTGGTGTGCTGCACCTGTGAACTCGTCATTTACATTAGGAATATCTCCTAATGCTATCCCTCCTCCCTCCCCCCTCCCCACAATAGGACCCGGTGTGTGATGTTCCCCTTCCTGTGTCCAAGTGATCTCATTGTTCAATTCCCACCATTGAG
>NW_012108530.1:746065-746641 GCF_000951045.1 Mandrillus leucophaeus | reverse complement strand
AACACTATGTTGAATAGGAGTGGTGAGAGAGGGCATCCCTGTCTTGTGCCAGTTTTCAAAGGCAATTTTTCCAGTTTTTGCCCATTCAGTATGATGTTGGCTGTGGGTTTGTCATAAATAGCTCTTATTATTTTGAGATATGTTCCATCAATACCGAATTTATTGAGAACTTTTAGCATGAAGGGCTGTTGAATTTTGTCAAAGGTCTTTTCGGCATCTATTGAGATAATCATGTGGTTTTTGTCTTTGGTTCTGTTTATATGCTGAATTATGTTTATCGATTTGCATATGTTGAACCAGCCTTGCATCCCAGGGATGAAGCCCACTTGATCATGGTGGCTAAACTTTTTGATGTGCTGCTGGATCTGGTTTGCCAGTATTTTATTGAGGATTTTTACATTGATGTTCATCAAGGATATTGGTCTAAACTTCTCTTTTTTGTTGTGTCTCTGTCAGGCTTTGGTATCAGGATGATGTTGGCCTCATAAAATGAGTTAGGGAAAATTTCCTCTTTTTCTATTGATTGGAATAGTTTCAGAAGGAATGGTACCAACTCCTCCTTGTACCTCTGGTACA
>NW_012108530.1:744666-744901 GCF_000951045.1 Mandrillus leucophaeus | reverse complement strand
TTAGGTCCACTTGGTGCAGAGTTGAGTTCAATTCCTGGATACCCTTGTTGACTTTCTGTCTTGTTGATCTGTCTAATGTTGACAGTGGGGTGTTGAAGTCTCCCACTATTATTGTATGGGAGTCTTAAGTCTCTTTTTAAGTCTCTAAGGACTTGCTTTATGAATCTGGGTGCTCCTGTATTGGGTGCATATATATTTAGGCTAGTTAGCTCTTCCTGTTGAATTGATCCCTTTA
>NW_012108530.1:718453-744469 GCF_000951045.1 Mandrillus leucophaeus | reverse complement strand
ATGAAATTCTGGGTTGAAAATTCTTTTCTTTAAGAATGTTGAATACTGGCCCCCACTCTCTTCTAGCTTGAAGAGTTTCTGCTGAGAGATCTGCTGTTAGTCTGATGGGCTTCCCTTTGTGTGTAACCCGACCTTTCTCTCTGGCTGCCCTTAAGATTTTTTCCATCATTTCAACTTTGGTAAATCTGACCATTATGTGTCTTGGAGTTGCTCTTCTCGAGGAGTATATTTGTGGCGTTCTCTGTATTTCCTGAATTTGAATGTTGGCCTGCCTTACTAGGTTGGGGAAGTTCTCCTGGATGATATCCTGAAGAGTGTTTTCCAACTTGGTTCCATTTTCCCTGTCACTTTCAGACACACCCATCAGACGTAGATTTGATCTTTTCACATAATCCGATATTTCTTGGAGGCTTTGTTCATTTCTTTTCACTCTTTTTTCTCTACACTTCTCTTCTCACTTCATTTCATTCATTTGATCTTCAATCACTGATACTCTTTCTTCCAGATGATCGAGTCATTTACTGAAACTTGTGCCTTTGTCATGTGGTTCTTGTGTTATGGTTTTCATTTCTATCAGTTCTTTTAAGGACTTCTCTACATTGGTTGTTCTAGTTAGCCATTCGTCAAATCTTTTTTCGAGGATTTTAGTTTCTTTGCACTGGTTACGTAGTTCCTCCCTTAGCTCTGAGAAGTTTGATCAACTGAAGTCTTCTCTTGACTTGTCAAAGTCATTCTCCATCCAGCTTTGCTCTGTTGCTGGCGATGAGCTGCATTCCTTTGGAGGGGGAGATGCACTCTGATTTTTTGAATTTCCAGCTTTTCTGCACTGCTTTTTCCCCATCTTTGTTGTTTTATCTGCCTTTGGTCTTTGATGATGGTGTCGTACTGATGGGGTTTTGGTGTGGGTGTCCTTTCTGTTTGTTAGTTTTCCTTCTATCAGTCTGGACCCTCAGCTGTAGGTCTGTGGGATTTTGCTTGAGGTTCACTCCAGAACCTGTTTGGTATCAGCAGCAGAGGCTGCAGAAGATAGAATATTGCTGAACAGCGAGTGTTGCTGTCTGATTTTTGCTCTGGAAGCTTCGTTTCAGGGGTGCACCACACCGTGTGAGGTGTGAGGTGTCAGTCTGCACTTAGTGGGAGATGTCTCCCAGTTAGGCTACTCAGGGGTAAGGGACCCACTTGAGCAGACAGTCTGTCCATTCTCAGATCTCAGCCTCTGCGCTAGGAGATCCACTGTTCTCTTCAAAGCTGTCAGACAGGGGCATTTACCTCTGCCGAGATTTCTGCTGCTTTTTGTTTAGCTATGACTTGTCCCCAGAGGAAGAGTCTACAGAGGCAGGCCGGCCTCCTTGAGCTGTGGTGGGCTCCATCCAATTCGAGCTTCCCGGCAGCTTTCTTACCTACTTAAGCCTCAGCAATGGCAGGCACCCCTCCCCCAGCCTCACTGCCACCTTGCAGTTAGATCTCAGACTGCTGTGCTAGCAATGAGGGAGGCTCTGTTGGCATGGGACCCTCTGGGCCAGGTGTGGGATATAATCTCCTGCTGTGCCGTTTGCTAAGACCCTTGGTAAAGCGCAGTATTAGGGTGGGAGTTACCCCATTTTCCAGGTGTTGTGTGACTCAATTTCCTTTGGCTAGGATAAGGAATTCCCTTCCCCCTTGTGCTTCCCGGGTGAGGTGATGCCTCGCCCCGCTTCAGCTCTTGCTGTCGGGCTGCACCTGCGGACCAGCACCAACTGTTTGACATGACCCAGTGAAATGAACCCGGTACCTCAGTTGAAAATGCAGAAATCACCTGTCTTCTATGTGGCTCAGGCTGGGAGCTGGAGGCTGGAGCTTTTCCTATTTGGCCATCTTGGGCATGCCCCCCTGCCATTTTTTTGGTAAACTTTCAGGCTACTGCTCAGACTTATCTCTCTTGATGTCTCATGGGCTTTGCCCCTTTCAGGAAAAAAAAATAAAAACAACTCAACATATATTGCTTTGCAACAGTATTCCCTGTGGAAGTGATCTCAGAAATCTAATATCTTATTACTTTATCAGAATAGATTAGAGAGAGAATGTCAATCAATCAGTAGTTATTAAAAACATAATGTTTATCCAGCATTGCACTCAAAACTGTTGGTTTATAAGCAAATGTAAGGTATGGTCTCTGCTCCCAAGGGAACATGATTTAGGACCTAAGTTTAGAAACCACTAACTATTTAACTTTGGGCTTGGTTAGCATTGCCTAGCCTTAGTTTTCTTGTCTGTAAAATGAGGGTAATAATCCTAAAGTTTCATGGGATTTTAGTAAGGATTTCATGAAAGAGTAAACAAAAGTATATTATGTGGTGCCTGATACATAGTAAGTGCTCAATAAATGTAGCTAGCATTATTGTATATTATTTACAGTAATAAAAATTATACTTGAGGTAGATTATGTTTTCACGTTTTCACAATGAGTGGTTTAGATTTAATAGGGCTGGAACTGTTCAGCAAGTCATTTAGTGTTCTGGAACTGGGGTATTAAGGAATGATGTTTTATAAATACTGGTTTAGGTATCTTAACCTGGGACAGATGTAGTAAAGGGGGACTCTATTAACATTTTCCAGAGGAGACAAAAGAACTTCGTGTCCATTTTGATTTGGGGAAAGATGAGAGAAGAGCCCATCTGCCTCATACTTGCTAAACTGGGAGAAAGCAAAAGAACTGTCCATGGTAGCAATCTGGTCTTTTAGCAGTTGTGTCGATTTCTGTAGGAGATATGATGACGTTTGCTTTGCAATTGTTGAGTCCAGATTAAAACCGCTTATTTAACTACCTATTTAATGTCTTACCTAGTGGGCTGTAAGTGTCATGAGGACAGAGTCACCTCAGCATCTTCAGCCCTCAGCACAAAACCAGGTGCCTAGTGAATGCTCAGTAAACATTCATTGAATTGAATTATTGAATTGTATGGAGCTTATGGCAATGGCTGGAAAGTCAAGTGAAGCTGGAGGCAGCTGGAAATATGAATTCCCTGGGAGTCATTCCTTTATAAAAGTGGTACTGAAAGGTACACAAAAGGATGATCACACTTGAGAGTAAATAGAAAGGATAAAATAAGAAAAAGAGGACAACTTTAGAGCCATTTCCACTTTGAGAGTAAAAGGAAATAAAGGGATTGTAACAGTCAGGTCAAGTTATGTTGTACTAAAAACAACTTCAAAATTTTTGTGGTTAAACATCACAAAAGCTTATTTCTAACCCACAAAACATACCCAACACAGGTTGGCAAGGCACTCCGCTTAACATAGTCACTCAGGGACCCTTCTTTGCACAAAACTGCTGCTTCATCACATCCTATGTTACCTGAATTATCCATGTGTGATTCTTCTATTTTTTTTTCAGTATCAACTACTAACTCTTTACTATGAAGCTACATTCAAACTCTTGAAGACAGAAAATCTAATTGAACTAGGAAGTCACCATCCTTCTTATTGGACTATGGACCACTGTCCAGCCTATTGTTTGTCTGCCTGTGAATCAGGCAATGTCTTCTTCTCTAATTATCTGTGGCCAAGGAAAGGGAGTTGCATTGAATGAAATGACAGTCCAAAGAATTTACTTAATTGCCTTCTCAGAGTGGTAGATCTATCCACAAGAGGTTTTTCCTGAAGCAGTTTCATTTTCCAAAAAGAGGGGTCAGTGTTGAAGTGAGAGTCCAGTGCTTTATTTTTGGGGTAGCTTTATCTATTTTTAAATCAAAATTCCAATTCATTCATATGCATAGACCCAGTCTTATTTTTCTCTTTTTCTTCAATTCCACTTTCAACATTGACTAGAAAGAGAAAATAAGCATAGGTTTCTAAAGCCTATATCAGATTGTGGGCACAATCATCGTGGTGGAGGTTTGGGGGCTGTAGAGAGAGTAATTGTTCCCCAGAGAGGTTAATGCTGAACAATTTTCTTTTTGATTAATTGAGAATAAGAAAAGTAAAAAAAAATATTTAGAAGGAGCTTCCAGATGGCTGACTAGAAGCATATCATGCTCATCTCCTCCATTTATAGAAGAGCCAAAATAGTGTATAGACAATCCACTTCAAATACATTATCTAAGATAGAACGCTGTAATTCAAAGAACAGTGAAAGGAAACACCAAAAGCAAGGAAGTAGAAGGAGGAGAGGCAGCCTGCTTGGTCAGAATTGGCTGGGCACCAGGAGTATCTTCCCAACGTGGGGAAAGGGTAAGTAAGAGACTTCCAGTGGCCCATATCCCAACCATGGAATCATGCAATCCTGGCCACAGGAGAGGACCTTGACTCTCCAAGCCCTGAAACTAACATAGAGAGCTTCCAGGAGATCATGAGATACAACTGCTCCAGGGAGAGAACTCGTGCTGGGATCTGTACCCTTTCTGAGACCAAAGTGGCTACAGCAAGGTGACCTTTTCAATCCTAGCCTTTGGCAGACTGCGTGCTGTCCTGGGACCCAGTGGTACTGGGACTGAGGTGTTAGGCATACTTGGGCTATTGCTGCTGGGGTGCAAGTTGGGAGCAGGCTCCCATAGCTGGGACTGAGAAGCAAGTGAGGTGTGAGCTGCAGCTGTTGGTGCTGGGATGTGAGCACTACCAGGACTGAGACTGTGATCTGAGCAGGGCAGAAGTTGCTGCTGGGACTTAGTCGCAAGCTAGATAGGAGCTCTTGCAGCTGGGGCTGAGGCATGAGGTAGGTGCAGGTTATCACCACCAGGGATGGGTGAGCCCTGGGAAGACTGGTGTATGAGAGGGATGCAGGTTCACTACCCCCCACTGAGGCTGTGGCCACTGAGGCAGGCTTCACCCTCTTCAGTGACAGGATCTCAGTGTAACTGCTATAGCCCCTCATCCAAGCACTTTTCTTGGGGCCTGAGGAACACCCCACTCATTTCACCACAACTGGTGCCTTCTCTCAACTCATGAGGTGCCTGAGCACAAGTCCTCCAAGCCCAGCTTCATTCCCCCTCACCTCTGAGACAGAGCACATAGCCCAATATCCTGGGGATTGCCTCAACCAATACACCATTTTAGATATCTAAGCACTTCCCCCAGATGCTGGCGATTGGGCCTAAACTCCCAGTTGCTACCATCTCAGCTGGTATCTGTCTGCAAGCACCAACCACCTGCCGGCCTGGAGACTGGCCCATCCAGCCCATCACAGCCACCGCCAACATCAACACACACTGCTTGGGACCCAGAGAATCATCCCATCACTACCACCGTCATTACCCATGCCACATCAGTTGCCCAGGGGCCCTAAAGCGCATCCACCCACCTGGTTCACAGCTGCCACTAGCAGCAACACAGAAAGCCATCTTGGGGCCCAATAACCGGTCCACTAGTAACCACCAACACTGATGCCAGAATACTCTGCTCTGGGCATAAGGATAGGCATGCTGAGCTCACCATTGCCACAACTGGGACCTGAAGACTGGCTCAATTAGCATCCTGGTCCCCAACACAATTTTACCACAGTTTCCATTAATGACTGCACCCTAACCCACCAGGAAGTCACAGATACCACTAACACTATTTAGAACCTAAGAAGTCATACAGAGATTACATTATTGCATGCATCCAGAATCAAATCCACAGTATGCAATACTTGCAGCAATTACTACAGATGTGTCTTCAGGAGAAGGTCCTCCCCACAAAAGTAAATTCAAAACTGGGAAGTAGCAACTGTTACACCAGATGTGCAGAAATCATGGTGACGCTGCAGGACTTACTACAGATGTGTCTTCAGGAGAAGGTCCTCCCCACAAAAGTAAATTCAAAACTGGGAAGTAGCAACTGTTACACCAGATGTGCAGAAATCATGGTGGAGACAAGGAAATATGACGCCTCCAAATTTACACAATAATAAACCCTAATCAAAAAAGAATTTTTAAAACATCAGATAAATAATTAAAAATATTGGTTTTAAAGAAGCTCAGTGAGATTCAAGAGAATCCTGAAAAACAATAAAAAGAAATAAAAAAATCAGAATATGAATGAGAAACTTATCAAAGAGAAATATATTTTTTAAAATAACCAAATAGAAATTGTGGAACTGAAGAACTAATTGAAGGAAATACAAAATACATTTGAAAGCTTCAACAATAGACTAGATCAAGTAGGGGAAAGAATCTCAGAACTTGAAAACAAGTCTTTTGAAATACTCCAGTCAGACAAAAATAAAGAAGAGGGGAAAAAAAAGAATGAGCAAAGACTTCATGACATTTGGGACAAGATAAAGCAGCTGAACATTCAAATTGTTGGTATCCCTGAGGGTGAAGAAAGAATAAAAGGATTTGAAAACCTATCTAATAATATAATAGGTGAAAACTTCCCAAGTATAACAAGAGATTTAAACATCCAGGTATTGGAGGCTCAGCAATCCTCAGACAGCTACAATGCACAAAGGTATTCTCCATGGAACATTATAATCAGGCTGTCAAAAGTAAAAGGTAATGAGCAAATCCTAGTAACAGCAAGAGAAAAGCATGTAGTCATGTACAAAAGAAACCCTATCAGATTAGCAGCATGTTTCTCAGCAAAGAAACTACAGGTCAGAAGAGAATGGGATGATATATTCAAATTGGTGGAAGAAAAATCTGGTAGCCAAGAATACTATGTTTACTCGAATTACCTTTTATAAAGGAAAGAGAAATAAAGCCTTTTCCAGACAAGCAAATGCTGAGAAAATTCACTACCCCTAGAAAGGCCCTGCAAGAAATGTTCAAGGGAGTCCTAAACCTGGAAGCAAAAGCATGACACTTACCATCATGAAAACACACAAAAATACGTTGGCAAAACAAACACACAAAGGAAGGAGAGAGAGAATTCATATGGTATCACTGCAGAAATCCACCAAACCATAACAACAAACAAGGAGAAAAAAGGAAAGAATAATGTATTTAAAAACAAGAAAACAATTAACAAAATGACAAGAACATAGCCTTGCACATCAATAATAACCTTGAACATACATGGATTAAATTCTCCACTTAAAATATACAGAATGGCTGAACAGATAAAACAAATATGATCCAACTATATGCTGCTTACAAAAATCTCACCTTATTAGTAAAGTGCACATAGACAAAGTTAAAGGATAGAAAAGATGTTACATGCAAATGGAATCCAAAGGCAGAGACAGGAGTGGTTATGCTTATATTGGATAATATAGACATTAAGTCAAAAACAGTAAAACAGAGACAAAAATATTATATAATGATAACGGGATTAATCCAGCAAGAAGTTATAACAATTCAAATATAAATATATGAACTCAACATTGGAGCACCCAGTTTATGAAGCAAATATTACCAGATCGAAAGAGAGAGATAGACTGCAATACAATAAAAGTGGGGATACTCTAATACCCCACTCTCAGCATTAAACAGATCACCTAGACAGAAAAATCAACAACAACAAAATTGGATTTCAACGGGACTTTAGACCAAATGGACCTGACAGACATTTGTTTACAGCACATTCTATTAAACGATTGCAAAATACACATTCTATTCACCAGCACATGCAACAGTCTTCAAGATAGATCATATGTTAGATTACAAAACACATCTCAACAAATTTTTTTTTTTTTTTTTTTTGAGACGGAGTCTCACTCTTGCTCAGGCTATAGTGCAGTGGCCGGATCTCAGCTCACTGCGAGCTCCGCCTCCCGGGCTTACGCCATTCTCCTGCCTCAGCTTCCCGAGTAGCTGGGACTACAGGTGCCCGCCACCTCGCCCGGCTAGTTTTTTGTATTTTTTTTAGTAGAGACGGTGTTTCACCGTGTTAGCCAGGATGGTTTCGATCTCCTGACCTCGTGATCCGCCCGTCTCGGCCTCCCAAAATGCTGGGATTACAGGCTTGAGCCACCGCGCCCGGCCCAACAAATTTTTAAAAGTCAAAATTATTAATATATCAAGTATCTTTTCAGACCACGTTGGAATAAAACTAGAAATCAGTAACAAGAGGAACTTTGGAAACTACAGCTACATAGAAATTAAACAGCATGCCCCTGAATGGCCATTATGTCAATGAAACAATTAAGATAGAAATAAAAAAAATTATTGAAAAATGAAAATGGAAACCCAATTTCAAAAGCTGTGGGATATAGAAGAAAGAGTACTAAGAGGAAGTTTACAGCAATAAACATCTACACCAAAAAAGTAGAAGATTACAAATGAACAATATAACAATATACCTCAAGGAGCTAGAAAAGTAAGAATACCTAAACCTAAAATTAGCAGAAGAAAGAATAAAAATCAGAGCAGAGTGAAACAAAATAGAGAAAAAACCCCAAGAATACAAAGAATCAATGAGACAATAAGTTAGTTATTTGAAAAGATAAATGAAACTGATAAACTGCTTGCTAGACTAATCAAGAAGACAGAAGACTCAAACAAACAAAATCAGAAATGAAAAAGGAGGCATTACAACTCATACTGAGAGACAGGACTAGCTGGGATTTCCTAGGCTGACTAAGAATCCCTAAGCCTAGCTGGGAAGGTGACCACCTCCACCTTTGAACCGGGGCTTGCAACTTAGCCCACACCTGACCAATCAGAGAGCTCACTAAAATGCTAATTAGGCGAAACAGGAGGTAAAGAAATAGCCAATCATCTATTGCCTGAGAGCACAGTGGGAGGGACAAGGATCGGGATACAAACCCAGGCACTGGAGCCAGCAACAGGCAACCCCCTTTGGGTCTCCTCCTCTTATGTGGGAGCTCTGTCTTCACTTTATTTCACTCTATTAAATCTTGCAACTGCACTCTTCTGGTCCGTGTTTTGTTACTGCTGGAGCTGAGCTTTCTCTCACCGTCCACCATTGCTGTTTGCCACCATAGCAGACCCAGCACTGACTTCCATCCCTCCAGATCCAGCAGGGTGTCCGCTGTTCTCCTGATCCAGGGAGGCGCCCATTGCCTCTCCCAATCAGGATAAAGGCTTGCCATTGTTCCTGCATGGCTAACTGCCTGGGTTCCTTCTAATCCAGCTGAACACTAGTCACTGGGTTCCACGGTTCTCTTCCCTGACCCATGGCTTCTAATAGAGCTATAACACTCGCTGCATTGCCCAAGATTCCATTCCTTGGAATCCGTGAGGCCAAGAACCCCAGGTGAGAGAACACCAGACTTGCCACCATCTTGGAAGTGGCCCCCTACCATCTTGGGAGCTCTGGGAGCAAGGACCGCCCCCACCCTGGAACAATACCACAGAAATACAAAAGATCATCAGAGACGATTATGAACAAGTCTACGCTGACAAACTGGAAGACCTAGAGGAAATGTACAAATTCCTAAAACATACAATCTACCAAGATTGAATCAAAAAGAAATAGAAAACCCGAACAGATTAATGATGAGTGTGAGATTAAGTCAGTAATAAAAAGGTTCTCATCAAGGAAAAGATCAGGACCAGATGGATTCACAGCCAAATTCTATGAAATGTACAAAGAAGAACTAAAACAATCCTCCTGAAACTATTCCAAAAAATCAAAGAGGAGGGAATTCTCCCTAGCTCGTTCTATAAGGCCAGCATTACTCTGATACTGAAAGCAGACAAGGACACAAAAACAACAACAAAAAGCTATAGGCCAATATCTCTGATGAACATAGATATAAAAATCCTCAAGAAAATACTAGTGAACTGAATCTGACAGCACATAAAAAAGATAATACAACACAACCAAGTGGGTTTTATTCCAGGGATACAAAATGGTTCAATATGTACAAATCAATAAGTGTAATTCATCAGATAAACTGAATTAAAAACAAAAACCATATGATCATCTCAATAAATACAGAAAAAGCATTTGATTAAATTCAGCATCCCTTTATGATAAAAACCCTCAACAACCTGGGCATTGGAGGAGCACATCTCAAAATAATAAAAGCTGTATGCAACAAACCCACAGCCAACATCCTACTGAATGGGGGAAAAGTTGAAAGCATTCTCGGTAAGAGCTAAAATAATACAAGGGTGTCCTCTCTCACCGCTTCTATTCAACATAGTCTTAGAAGTCACTGCCAGAGCAATCAGGCAAGAGAAAGGAATGAAAGACATGCGAATCAGGAAAGAAGAAGTTAAATTATCTCTTTGTTGATGGCGTGATCTTGTATCTAGAAAACCCTAAAGATTTCTTCAAAAGACTCCTAGACATGATAAATGACTTCAAAGAAGTTTCAGGATATAAAATTAACGTACAAAAATTATCTGCATTTCTGTATGTCAACAGTGCTTAAGGTGAGAGCTAAATCAAGAACTCAATTCCATTACAATACACACACACACACATACACACACACGCACCCTTGGGAATACATTTAACCAAGAAGTTGCAAGGCCTTTACAAGAAGAACTATAAAACACTGGTGAAAGAAATTGTAAATGACATAAACAAATGGAAAAATATCTCATGTTCACAAATACGAAGAATCAATACTAAAATGACTGTATTGCCAAAAGCAATCTACAGATTCAGTGCAATTTCTATCAAATTACCAGCATCATTTTTTACAGAATTAGAAAAACAATTCCAAAATTCACATGGAACCAAAAAGAGCCCTAATAGCCAAAATAAATCTTGAGCAAAAAGCACAAAGCTGGAGGCATCATGTGACCTGACTTCAAAATATATTACATGTCCAAGCACAGTGACTCACTCCTGTAATCCCAGTGCTTTGGGAGGATAATGTGCAAGGAACACTTGAGGCCAGGAGTTTGAGAGCAGACTTGGCAACATGGCGAGAACCCCATCTCTATAAAAATTTCCAACAATTAGCCAGGCATGGTGGTGCATTTCCATAGTCCTAGCTACTTTGGAAGCTCAGGCATGAGGATTGCTTAATCCCAGGAATTCAAGGCTGCAGTGAGCTATGATCACACCACTGAACTCTATCCTCCAGCATGGGCAACAGAGCAAAACTTTATCTCTAAATATATATACACACACATACAATAAAAATAAAACTAAGCTATAGTAACCAAAGTAGCATGGTATTGGTAGAAAAGTAGATACATAGACCAATGGAACAGAATAGAGATCCCAGAAATAAAGCCACATATTTATAGCCAACAGGTCTTTGACAGAGCTGACAATAAATTACAGTGGGGGAAAAGACATCCTCTTCAATAAATGGTGCCGTGAAAATTGAATATCCATATGCAGAAGAATGAAACTGGACCCCTATTTCTCAACATATAAAAAAATCAACTAAAAATAGATTAAAGACTTAAATGTAAGACCACAAACTATAATAATACTAGAAGAAAGCCTTAAGAAAACTCTCTTGGACCTTGGTCTAGGCAAAGAATATATGAATAAGCAATCAAAAGCAGAGGCAACAAAAACAAAAATAGACAAATGAGACTTACTTAAACTAAAAAGTTTCTGCACAACAAAAGAAATAATCAACATAGTGAATTGGTAACTTATTGAATGGGAGAAAATATTTGCTAACTATTCATCTGACTGGGGACTAACATCTGGAATATACAGGAACTTAAACAGTAAACAGGAAAACCCAAATAGTCCCATTAAAAAGTGGATAAAGGACATGAATAGACATTTCTCAGGAGAAGACATAGAAATGGCCAACAGGTATATGTACATCACTAATTATCAGGGAAATGCAAATCAAAACCACAATATCATTTTACCCTAGTCAGATTGGCTATTATCAAAAAGACAAAAAATTACAGATATTGGGTTGGCGAGGCAAGATGACCAAATAGGAATAGCTCCGGTCTGCAGCTCCCAGTGAGACCAAGGCAGAAGGTGGGTGATTTCTGCATATCCAACTGAGGTAACTAGTTCATCTCACTGGGACTGGTTAGGCAGTGAGTTCAGCCCACAGAGGGTGAGCAGAAGCAGGGTGGGGCATCGTTTCACCCGGGAAGTGCAAAGAGCTGGGGGACAGCCTTCCCCTAGCCAAGGGAAGCTGTGAGGGACTGTGCTCTTCGGACTGAATACTATGCTTTTCCCACGGCTTTTGCAATCTGCAGATGTGGAGATACCCTAATGTGCCTACACCACCAGGGCACTGGGTTTTAAGCACAAAACAGGGTAGCTGTCTGGGCAGACACAAAGATAGCAGCAGAAGGTTTTTTCATACCCCAGTGATGCCTGGAACCACAGCAAGACAGAACCGTTCACTCACTTGGAAAGGGGGCTGAAGACAGGGAGCCAAGTGGTCTTGCTCAGTGGGTCTCAATTCAATGGAGCCCAGTAAGCTAAGAACCACTGACTTGAAATTCTAACTGCCAGCACAGCAGTCTAAAGTCAACCTGGGATGATCGAGCTTGGTGGGTGGGGGTGGTGGGAGGTGGGGCGCATTCACCATTACTGAGGCTTGAGTAGATGGTTTTCCCCTAAGAGTCCCAAGGAAGACTGGAAGTTCAGACTGGGTGGAACTCAACACAGTGTGACAAAGTGGCTGTGGCCAGACTGTCTCTCAGGATTCCTCTTTACTAGGCAGGGCAACTCTGAAAGAAAGGCAGCAGTCCCAGTCAGGGGCTTATAGTTAAAACTCCCGTCTTCCTGTGACTGAGCACCTGGGGAAAGGGGTGGCTCTGGGCACTGTTTCAGCAGATTTAAACTTTGCTGCCTACCAGCTCTGAAGAGAGAAGCTGACCTGACAAGGGGGATTCACCCAGCACAGTGCTTGAGCTCTGATAAGAGACAGATTACCTCCTCAAGTGGGTCCCTGACCCCTGTGCCTCCTGACTGGGAGAGACCTCCCAGCAGGGGTCGACAGACACTTCATACAAAAGAGCTCCAGCTGGCATCAGGCCAGTGCCCCTCTGGGATGAAGCTTCCAGAGGAAGGAGCAGGCAGCAATCTTTGCTCTTTTGCATCCTCCATGGGTGATACCCAGGCAACAGGGTCTGGGGTAGACCTCCAGCAAACTGCAGCAGACCTGCAGAAGAGGGGCCTGACTGTTAGAAGAAAAACTAACAAACAGAAAAAAACATCAACATCAACAAAAAGGATCCCCACACAAAAACCCCATCCAAAGGTCATCAGCCTAAAAGACAAAAAGTAGATAAATCCACAAATATGAGGAAAAGTCAGCACAAAAAGGTTGAAAATTCCAAAAGCCAGAATGCCTCTTCTCCTCCAAATGATTGCAACTTCCCTCCTGAAAGGCTACAAAACTGAACAGAGACTGAGTTTGATGAATTGACAGAAGTAGGCTTCACAAGGTAGGTAATAACAAACTCCTCCAAGCTAAAGGAGCGTGTGCTAACCCAATGCAAGGAAGTTAAGAATCTTTATGAAAGGTTATAGGAACTGCTAACTAGAATAACCAGTTTAGAGAGGACCATAAATACCTTGTGGAGCTGAAAACACAGCATGAGAACTTTGTGACACATACACAAGTATCAATAGCCAAATCGATCAAGCAGAAAAAAGGATATCAGAGATTGAAGATCAACTTACTGAAATGAGACACGAAGACAAGATTAGAGAAAAAAGAATGAAAAGGAACAAAGCCTGCAAGAAATATGGGACAATGTGAAAAGACCAAGCCTATGATTGATTGGCATACCTGACAGAGACAGGGAGAATGAAACCAAGTTGGAAACACTTCAGGATATTATCCAGGAGAACTTCCCCAACCTAGCAAGACAAACCAACATCAAATTCAGGAAATTCAGAGAACACCACTAAGCTACTCCTCAAGAAGAGCAACCCCAAGACAGATAATCATCAGATTCTCCAAAGTTGAAATGAAGGAAAAAATGTTAAGGAGAGCCAGAGAGAAAGGTCAGGTTACCTGCAAAGGGAAGCCCATCAGGCTGACAGTGGATCCCTCTGCAGAAACTCTACAAGCCAGAACAGTAGGGGCTAATATTCAACATTCTTATATCCAACCCAGAATTTCCTTTCCAGCCAAACTAAGCTCCATAAGCGAAGGAGAAATAAAATTCTTTCCAGACAAGCAAATGCTGAGGGATTTTGTCAGCACCAGGCCTGCATTACAAGTGTTCCTGAAGAAAGCACTAAATATGGAAAGCAAGAACCAGCACTAGCCACTGCAAAAACACACCAAAATATAAAGACCAATGACACTATGAAGAGACTACATCAACTAATGTACAAAATAACCAGCTAGCATCATAATGACAGGATCAAATTCACACTTAACAATATTAACCTTAAATGTAAATGGGCAGGCTAAATGCCCCAATTAAAGGACATAGACTGGCAAATTTGGTAAAGAGTCATGACTCATCAGTGTGCTGTATTCAGGAGACCTATCTCAAGTGCAAAGACACACGTAGGCTCAAAATAAAGGGATGGAGGAATATTTACCAAGCAAATGGAAAGCAAAACAAAAAAACCAAAAAACAAAAAAACAAAACAAAACAAAAAGCAGGGATTGCAATCCTATACTCTGATAAAAACAGATCTTAAATCAACAAAGATCAATAAAGACAAAGAAGGGCATTACATAATGGTAAAGGGATTAATGCAACAAAAACAGCTAACTATCCTAAATATGGGAGTACTCAGATTTATAAAACAAGTTCTTAGAGACCTACAAAGAGACTTAGACTCCCACACAATAATAGTGAGAGATTTTAACATCCCACTGTCAATATTAGACAGATCGACGAGACAGAAAATTAACAAGGATATTCAGGACTTGAACTCAACTCTGGATCAAGCAGACCTAATAGACATCTACAGAACTCTCCACCCCAAACCAACACAATATACATTCTTCTCATTAGCAAACATGCAGAAGAGGGACCTGCTTGGCACTTATTCTAAAATCGACCACATAATTTTAAGTAAAACACTCCTCAGCAAATGCAAAAGAATGAAAATAATAACAGTCTCTCAGACCACAGTGCACTCAAATTAGAACTCAGAGTTAAGAAACTCACTCAAAACTGCACAAGTACATGGAAATTGAACAACCTGCTCCTGAATGACTACTGGTTAAATAACAAAATAAAGGCAGAAATAAATAAGTTCTTTGAAACAAATGAGAGCAAAGAGACAATGTACCAGAATCTCTGGGACACAGCTAAAGCAGTGTTAAGAGGGAAATTTATAGCACTAAATGCCCACATCAGAAACCTGGAAAGATCTGAAATCGACATCCAAACATCACAACTAAAAGAACTAGAGACACAAGAGCAAACAAATTCAAAAGCTAGCAGAAAACAAGAAATAACTAAGATCAGAGCAGAACTGAAGGAGGTAGAGATACAAAAAAACCTTAAAAAAAAATCAGTGAATCCAGGAGCTGTTTTTCTTCGAAAAGATTAACAAAATAGATAGGCCACTAGCCAGACTAATAAAAAAGAAAAGAGAGAAGAATCAAATAGACACAATAAAAAAATGATAAAGGGGATATCACCACTGATCCCAAAGAAATGCAAACTACCATCATAGAATACTAGAAACACCTCTATGCAAATAAGCTAGAAAATCTAGAAGAAATGGATAAATTCCTAGACACATACACACTTCCAAACCTAAAGCAGAAAGAAGGCATATCCCTGAATAGACCAATAACAAGCTCTGAAATTGAGGCAGTAATTAATAACCTACCAACCAAAAACAGCCCAGGACCAGACAGATTCACAGCTGAATTCTACCAGAGATACAAAGAGGAGCTGGTACCATTCCTTCTGAAACTCTTCCAAACAATAGAAAAAGAAATACTCTTTTTAACTCATATTATGAGGCCAGCATCATCTTGATATCAAAACCTGGCAGAGGCACAACAACAACAAAAAACAAAATTTCAGACCAATACCCTTGATGAACACCGATGCAAAAATCCTCAATAAAATACTGGCAAACCAAATCCAGCAGCACATCAAAAAGCTTATCCACCATGATCAAGTCAGCTTTATCCCTGAGATGCATGGCATGTCCAACATACACAAATCAATAAATATAATCCATCACATAAACAGAGCCAATGATAAAAACCACAGGATTATCTGAGTAGGTGCAGAAAAGGCCTTTGATAAAATTCAACATCCTTTATACTAAAAACTCTCAATAAACTAGGTATTGATGGAATGTATCTCAAAACAATAAGAGCTATTTATGACAAACCCATAATCAATATCATACTGAATGGGCAAAAACTGGAAGCATTCCCTTTGAAAACTGGCACAAGACAAGGATGCCCTCTCTCACCACTCCTATTCAACATAGTAGTGGAAGATCTGGCCAGGGCAATCAGGCAAGAGAAAAGATAAAGCGTATTCAAATAGGAAGAGAGGAAGTCAAATTGTCTCTGTTTGCAGATGACATGATTGTATATTTAGAAAACCCCATCATCTCAGCTCAAAAACTCCTTAAGCTGATTAGCAACTTCAACAAAGTCTCGTGATATGAAATCAATGTGAAAAAATCACAAGCACTCCTGTCCACCATTAATAGACAAACAGAGAGCCAATTCATGAGTGAACTCCCATTCACAATTGCTACAAAGAGAATAAAATACTTAATAATACAACTTACAAGGGATGTTAAGAACCTCTTCAAGGAGAACTACAAACCACTGCTCAAAGAAATAAGAGAGGACACAGACAAATGGAAAAAAATCCATACTCATAGATAGGAAGAATCAATATCATAAAAATGTCCATATTGCCCAAAGTAATTTATAGATTCAATGCTATTCTCATCAAGCCACCATTGACTCTCTTTGCAGAATTAGAAAAAAACTACCTTAAATTTCATATGAAACCAAAAAAGAGCCCCTATAGCCAAGACAATCCTAGGCAAAAATAACAAAGCTGGAGACACCACACTACCTGATTTCAAACTATACTGCAAGGCTACAGTAACCAAAGCAACATGGTACTGATACAAAAACAGATATATAGATCAATGGAACAGAACAGAGACTCAGAAATAACACCACACGTCTACAACCATCGGATGTTTGATGAACCTGACAAAAACAAGCAATGAGTAAAGGATTCCCTATTTAATAAATGGTGCTGGGAAAACTGGCTAGTCATATGCAGAAAACAGAAACCGGACCCCTGCCTCACACCTTACACAAAAATTAACTCAAGATGGCTTAAAAACTTAAATGTAAAATCCCAAACCATAAAAACCCTAGAAGAAAACCTAGGTAATACCATTCTGGACATAGGCATGAGCAAAGACAAAGTGGGCAAAGGATATGAACAGACACTTCTCAAAAGAAGACATTTATGCAGCCAATAAACATATGAAAACAAGCTCATCATCACTGGTCATTAGAGTAATGCAAATCAAAGCCACAATGAGATACCATCTCACTCCAGTTAGAATGGTGATCATTACAAAGTAAGGAAACAACAGATGCTGGCGAGGCTGTGGAGAAATAGGAACTCTTTTACACTGTTGATGGGAGTGTAAATTAGTTCAACCAAAGATGGTGTGGTGATTCCTAAAGGATTTAGAACCAGAAATACCATTTGACCCAGCAATCCCATTACTAGGTATACACTCAAAGGATTATAAATCATTCTACTATAAGGACACATGCACACATGTATTTATTGCAGCACTATTTACAATAGCAAAGACTTGGAACCAACCCAAATGCCTATCAATAATAGACTGGATAAAGAAAATGTGGCACATATACACCATGGAATGCTATGCAGCCATAAAAAAAGAATGAGTTCATGTTTTTTTGCAGAGACATAGATGAAGCTGGAAACCATCATTCTCAGCAAACTAACACAGGAACAGAAAATCAAACATCACATGTTCTCACTCATAAGTTGAACAATGAGAACACATGGACACAGGGAGGGGAACATCACACACCAGGGTTTGTCAGGGGGTTCAGGGCAAGGACAGGGAGAGTGTGAGTACAAATACCTAATGCATGCAGGGCTTAAAATCTAGATGACAGGTTGATAGATGGAGCAAACCACCATGGCACACGTATACCTGTGTAACACACCTGCACATTCAGCACATGTATTCCAGAACTTAAGGTAAAATAATAATAATAATAATAAAAGATGTTAGTGAGGATGCAGAGAAAAGAGGACACTTATACTTTGTTGGTGGTAATTACAGCCACTCTGAAAAACAATGTAGAAGTTTCTCAAAAAACTACAGACAGCAGCAATCCCATTACTTGGTATCTATCTATTCAATAGAAAAGAAATTAACATATCAAAAGCATGCCTGCACTCCCATGTGCTCCCATAATTGCTGCACTATTATGTTTACATTTATTGAAGCACAATAGCAAAGATATGGAATCAACCTAAATGTTCATTAATGGATAAATGGAAAAAGAAAATGTGGTATGTATGTATAATGGAGTACTATTTGGCCATGAAAAGGAATAAAATCATATTTGCAGCAACATGAATAGAACTGGAGGTCATTATCTTAAGTTAAATAAGCTAGGCACAAAAAGACAAATACCACATGTTCTTACTTGTATGTGGGTGGGTACTAAAATATTTGATCCCCATGGAGGTAGACGGTGGAAAACAGATAACAGAGACTGAGAAGGGTGAATGGTGGGGGAGAGGGGAATGTGAAGAGAAGTGTGTTAAAGGGTACAAATATACAATAACATAGAAGGAATAAATCCAATATCTCATAGCAGAGTAGGGTGACTATAGTTAACAAAAATGTATTAAACTTGGACATCCTAAATACCCTGACTTGACCACTACAAATTATATAAACATAACAACACTTCATATGTACCCCATACCATACATTTGTACAAGTAAAAAAAAAAGTGATGAACCACCCAAAACAACTATATCAAAATAAAAATATCAATTTTGTGATCCATTTGAATGGAAGTAAAAGAGACAAGAAATATTTGATATATTTGATTTACTTGTAATATGAGCACAATTCAGGGAAAACAAATATACTGAGTCGTCAGTACTAGAAAGAATTTTATAATATCAACTGTCATATTTACGGATGTAAAAAGACAAAAAAAAAAAGCATGGACAATTGGAAACTGGATCGCAAATATTTTTCCACCAAAAATTAACATCCTGGGCTCAGAAACTTAGTATCTTAAAGGGCTGACCAGCATTCATCCTACAAGCAGAGTGCTTTGCTACCCGAAGAAAAATGCCTTACATTTGTGAAGAATTTGAGAGCTAGCAAAACGCTGCTACCTACCCTTCTCACTGTAGCATTTTCCATCTTCAAAGGTAGACACGGCAGGAGTTACTACGCTAATTTTCAGGTGAGGAAACCTAGGCAAGAAAACTTGTAATTTAGCCAGGATTTTGAAAGAAATATGGGCAGATGCAAGGATTATAATTCAGGCCTTATAATTCTAAGTGTTTTGTTTTATGGCTTGAATGATGCTGTGAGACCTCAACTCTCTCCCTCATTTCCTGCAGTGACTAAAATGCAGTGAGGTGGCACCATTTAGAGCATAGTGGCTCTTGGTGCCATTAGCTTTGTGACCTTGGACAAAAGCTTGGTTCTTTACATCTTCATTTTCCTCATATATAAAATCTGAGATAATTATAACCTAAGTCCAGGGCTTAATGAGAGTTAGGCAGCATATTTACAATACTTAGAATATGTTAGACACTTATTCAATGGTGGTTATTATTATTATCATATGGAACTATTATGGTCTTCTTAAAAATGTAAATGCTCTCTTAGCAGCAAGCCCATTTACCTACTGAAGTTACAGTTAAACTATTACGGAGGGACTGGGATAGGACACTTGTATTACTGTAGGGGAATAGCTGGTGGTTGACAGCATTAGGAAGACAAATCCAGGTGAGGCTCCCTGGGAAGGATCTGACACAGCCAGCACTGGTGTGGGTGATTGAGGGATGGTGACTCAGAGTACTGATCAGGGAGGCAGGGTAGAAGCAAAGGTAACCCTCACTTTGTCCTCTTTTTCCATGGGTTGGCATCTGCTGATAGGAATCCCTGTGATGTGTGAGAGTGAGATTGGGAATCTCTTCAGTCACAGCTGAGAAGAATTCATTCAACTTTGAGGACCATTAAAGAAAAGTTGTTAAAATGAGGGGGCCACACTCTGAACACCATGGCTGTAGAGTAGTATCCCCCTCTCTACCCCCAGCCTTATTTCCAGCTGACACCATTGGAGAGCTATGAAGGTTGGCTGGTGGCCCAGCTTGCTTTAGGGGAAAAAGAGATGACTCATAAATTGAAGAAAATATTCTCAACTTCCCTAGAAATGTAAAACATAATTATATTTGTTATTAGAATAGTAATACCTCCAAATAGGTTCAACCAAGGGAGGACTGTGGTCAGAATACCATCTTAAGACAAAAAAAAAAAAAAAAAAGAAGTGCCTATAACTTTCTGGGAGCCTTTCAATGTGTAAATTATTAAGATAAAATATACTTTTAAATACCAAATACTAAGTACTGGTATTTAGTATTTGGTACAGTGGCTCTCACCTGTAATTCCAGCACTTTGGGACAAGAAGGCGGGATTATCACTTGAGCTCAAGAATTTGAGACCATCCTGGGAAACATGGTGAAACCCCATCTCTACAAGAAATACAAAAATTAACTGGGCGTGGTGGCATGTGCCTGTAGTCCTAGCTACTAGGGAGGCTGAGATGGGAGGATTGCCTGAGCCTAGGAGGTGGAGGCTGCAGTGAGCTGCGATTACACCAGCTTGGGCAACAGAGTTAGACCTTGTCTCAAACGACAACCACCACCACCACCACCACCAGCCAGAATAGCTCAAACTGGTATTGTGACCACTATAGATCTTATTCTCACTGCTTCTTTCATTCACTTAGGTGAGCCCCCCTGATTCTGTTCCCTCCCCTTCCTTACCACTTCACTCTGCATTTTTTATCCTTCACGTTTCTGCTTCCAGAATATCACCAGACTCCACTGGCTTTTTCCTTCCCTAATTCTTTTATATTTATTGTCTGTTGCATAATTAGATTATTCCATCCATTAAACATTTTTGAGTGCTTTGCAAGCAAAGGCAAAATCTTCGTACTCAAGGAGTTTGCAGCCTACTGGGTTTAAATAGGACAAAGATGCAGGTAAATGTAACACAAGACAGAATAAAAAAAATGTCACATCTTACTACAAATTCAACACTATAGTTATGGAAAGGTTGAGGAAGATATGTGTAGCTGTCCTCCATTATGCAGAGTAGATAAAGCTGAGGCCTACAGGGAGGAAGTGTCTTTCTTAGGCACTAGTTAAGATTCCATGTGTAGTGTGTAAGTTCAGGCACTGCCTCTTTATTTGCAGCATGACTCTGAGTGGTCCAGGGTTCCAGACCAAATTCTGAGGTGCTCTTGTCAAATGAGGTGCTCTGCTTTCAGTGGTCAAATGTTTAGGAAATGCTGATTATCTCCAGTCTTTTGTTCTAGTCAATGCTGTAGTGAATAATTTGAGAATTTGAAGGCATTGGTAAAATTAGGTATAACCTCCAGCCACAAAAACACATTAAAAATATTATTTGATGATCTATAACAATTCTCATGTAATGTGCAACACAGCAAGGCAACTTATATTAATAAATTACTGATGAATTGGGGTAGGTGAAATTTAGATAAATTATGCACACCGGTGAGCACATAGCACACATAAAGCTAAAGGCAAAAGGATCCAGGATGTACAAGGGATTGGATATGGTTTCGCTGTGTCCCCATCCAAAACTAATCTTGAACTGTAGTTCTCATAATGCCCATGTGTCATGGGAGGGATGTGGTGGGAGGTAATTGTATCATGGGGGTGATTATCCTCATGCTGTTCTTGTGATAGTGAGTGAGTTCTCTGAGATCTGATGGTTTTATAAGGGGCTTTTCCCCCTTTAGCTCATTCTTCTCCTTCCTGCCACCATGGGAAGAAGGATGTGTTTGCTTCCCCTTCCACCATGATTGTAAGATTCCTGAGGCTTCCCCAGCCCTGTGGAACTGTGAGTTAATTAAACCTCTTTTCTTTATAAATTACCTAGTCTCAGGCAGTTCTTTACAGCAGTGTGAGAACAGATTAATCCAGTAAATTGGTACCGCAGAGAGTAGGGCACTGCTGAAAGATACCCAAAAATGTGGAAGTGACCATCACAGGCCTGGAGCAAAAGGGAAAAATGATTTTGTGGGCTCCATCCAGAACCCACCCCCATTTGCTTTGTCCAGTCTAGGGACTTGGTGCCCTGAAACTCAGCTGCTCCAGTCATGGCTAAAGAAAGGCCAAGGTACAGCTAAGTCCATGGCTCCAGAGGGTGCAAGTCCCAAGCCTTGGCAGCTTCCACATGGTGTTGAGCCTACAGGTGCACAGAAGTCATGAATTGAGGTTTGGGAATCTCCACCTAGATTTCAGAGGATGTATGGAAACACCTTGGTGTCCAGGCAGAAGTTTGCTGCAGGGGTGGGGCCCTTGTGGAGAACCTCTGCTAGGGCAGTGCAGAGCCCCCACACAGAGTACCCACTGGAGCACTGCCTAGGGGAGCTGTGAGAAGAGAGCCACTCTCCTCTAGACCCCAGAATGGTAGATCCACTGACAGATTGCTGATGGCCTATTGTGAGACTTCACTTTGTGACTGCATGAGTCAATACTTTTTAATAAACTCCCTTTCATATATACATCTATCCTATTCGTCCTATTTCTCTAGAGAACCCTGACTAATACACCATTATTTTCAGGATGATTATAAAATCTTTATTTAATCAGTGCATAGTTATGGATGGTGTATACATTATGAATATCTGTTACATTCTGCAAGCAGGGATAGTACCTCTGTCAATCTAAACTGGAGTTTATTATCCATAATTTGATTCACAAATTAGAGTAAGTCCTGCTCTCAACTCAAGAAATTTCCAAATTCTCAATACAAAAGGCACAAAGCAAGTCTGCAGAAAGCCATTATATTTTGTTTACAAATTGTTCCCTATCACTGTGTTTTCTGATGTTTTAGTGAACTTGATGGCTTTTCTGAATTAAATTCAGTGATCATACCAGATCTGACAAGAGGGGATTTGAACCATAATGTGTACAGATAAAGCAGCTGGAAACTTATTTGAAGAATAAATTCAGCCTTTGAAAGAACGTGGTGGGAAGAATAAACCCAATATCACAGCCTATGAGGAACACTTGTCTTTTGTAAAATGCCAAAGTCATTTCAGAGTGGTGATTTCAAGATTACTTTGGAGGGAACAAAAGCAAGAATCAAAATAATAATAATGACACACGAAGCAGAAAGACTAATGTGAGGAAGAGAAAACACTGTTCTTGTAAAAATCAATGGCTCATATATTTGAATTATAGGCCAGAAAGCTCTTAAAGTATCCAATGCTGACCACAAAGCTTAAAAAACTTTTAAGAATATAAAAAATTTTAATTCCTTTTTATTGTGTTATCACATAGGAAACTAGAGAAGACTTGAAGGTAAAGACCAACAATGGGCAGTAATGGTAAGGAAGGTTCTGGATTCTGATTGCCCAGTAGAAAACCTGGCTTCATTGTTCACTGGTCTTGTGACCTTGGAAGAGTTAACCTCCTTTGGCCTCAATTTCCTCATCTCTAAAATGGGGATAATAGCACCAGTCTCATGAGATGTTAATAGATTAAATAAAGTAATATCTGTTAAGTGCTTAGAATAGTGCATGAATATGGTAAGTTGTACTCAATACGTGGTAGCTTTAAAGATATTATTTTTTGATAAATTCAGTAAACGTTAATACTACATAACTAGCTTCATTGCTATTTAAGCACTATGGGACATTTGGTAACAATTCATGAAGCATTTCTGTCTTACATTAAAATAATATGGCCAGACCTGTATTAGTCCATTCTTATGCTGCTATAAAGAATTGCCCAAGACTGGGTAATTTATAAAGGAAAGAGATTTAATTGACTCACAGTTCCACAAAGCTGGGGAGGCCTCAGGAAACTTACAATTACAGTGGAAGGAGAAGCAAAATGTCCTTCTTCACATGGTGGCAGGAAGGAGAAGAATGAACGAAAGAGGGAAAAGCTCCTTATAAAACCATTAGATCTCAAGAGAACTCACTCACTATCACAAGAACAGCATGAAGGTAGCTGCCCCCTTGATTTAATTAGCTCCCATCAGGTCCTTGGCACAACACGTAGGCGGTTGTGGGAATACAACTCAAAATGAGATTTGGGTGGGGACACAGCCAAACTGTATCATTCTGCCCCTGGCCCCTCCCAAATATCATGTCTTCACATTTCAAAACACAATCATGCTGTTCCAACAGTTCCCCAAAGTCTTAACTTATTCCAGCATTAACTCAAAAGTCCAAGTACAAAGTCTCATCTGAGACAAGGCAAGTCCCTTCTGCATATAAGCCTATAAAATCAAAAGTAAGTTAGCTACTTCCTAGATACAATGGGGGTACAGGCATTGAGTAAATACACCCATTCCAAATGGGAGAAACTGGCCAAAACAAAGGGGCTACAGGCCTCATGCAAGGCCAAAATCCAATAGAGCAGTCATTAAACCTTAAAGTTCCAAAATGAACTCTTTTGATTTCATGTCTCACATCCAGGGGACATTGATGCAAGAGATGGGCTCCCGCAGCCTTGGGCAGCTCTGTTCCTGTGGCTTTGCAGGTTACATCCCCAGTCCTGGCTGCTTTCACAGGCTGGCATTGAATGCCTGTGGCTTTTCCACGGGCATGGTGCAAGCTGTAGGTGGATCTGCCATTTTAGATCTGGAGGACAGTGGCCCTCTTCTCACAGTTCCACTAGGCAGTGCTCCAGTGGGGACTTGGTGTGGGGGCTCCAACCCCACATTTCCCTTCCACACTGCCCTAGCAGAGGTTCTCCATGAGAACACTGCCCGTGTATCAGACTTCTACCTGGGCATCCAAGCATTTCCATACATCCTCTG
This sequence comes from Mandrillus leucophaeus, assembly GCF_000951045.1. Classification (NCBI taxonomy): domain Eukaryota; kingdom Metazoa; phylum Chordata; class Mammalia; order Primates; family Cercopithecidae; genus Mandrillus; species Mandrillus leucophaeus. Next base: position 719,629 of record NW_012108530.1, on the reverse strand, counting down.
AAATTCAGGCAGAGGTTCCCAAACCTCAATTATTGACTTCTGTGCACTCACAGGCCCAATGCCACATGTAAGCTGCCAAGGTTTGGGGCTTGCACCCTGTGAAGCAATGGTCTGAGCTGTACATTGGCCCCTTTTAGCCACAGCTGGAGTTGAAGCAGCTGAGATGCAGGGCACCCTGTCCTGAAGCTGTATAGAACTGGGAGGCCCTAGGCCTGGCCCATGAAACCATTTTTCCTTCTTAAGCCTCCAGGCCTGTGATGGAAGGGGCTGCCATGAAGGTCTCTGACATGCTCTGGAGACGTTTTTCCTATTGTCTTAGTGATTAACATTTAGCTCCTTGTTACTTAGGCAAATTTCTGCAGCAGGCTTGAATTTTTCCCCCGGAAAATGGGGTTTTCATTTCTATTGTATTGTCAGGCTGCAGATTTTCCAAACTTTTATGCTCTGCTTCCTCTTGAACACTTTGCTGCTAAGCAATTTCTTCTACCAGATACTGTAAATCATCTCTCTCAAGTTCAAAGTTCCACAGATCTCTAGGGCAGGGGCAAAATGCCACCAGTCTCTTTGCATAGGGAGAGTGACCTTTACTCCAGTTCCCAACAAGTTCTTCATCTCCATCTGAGACTACGTTAGTCTGGACTTCACTGTCCGTATCACTATCAGCATTTTGGTCAAAGCATTCAACAAGTCTCTAGGGAGTTTCAAACTTTCCCACATCTTCCTGTCTTCTTCTGAGCCCTCCAAACTGTTTCAACCTCTGCCTATTACCCAGTTCCAAAATGCTTCCACATTTCCGGGTATCTTTACAGTAGCAATGGACTCTCTGCAGTACCAATTTACTGTATTAGTCTGTTCTTATGCTTCTCATAAAGACATACATGAGACTGGGCAATTTATAAAGGAAAAAGGTTTAATGGAATCACAGTTCCACATGGCTAGGGAGGCCTCAAAATTATGGCAGAAAGCAAAGAAGAAGCAAAGACATATCTTTTTTATTTTTATTTTTATTTTTTGTTTGTTTTTTTTATTTTTATTGTTATTATTATTATACTTAAGTTCTAGGGTACATGTGCACAATGTGCAGGTTTGTTACATATGTATACATGTGCCATGTTGGTGTGCTGTACCCATTAACTCGTCATTTACATTAGGTATATCTCCTAATGCTATCCCTCC
>NW_012108530.1:716467-718058 GCF_000951045.1 Mandrillus leucophaeus | reverse complement strand
TATATACCCAGTAATGGGATGGCTGGGTCAAATGGTATTTCTAGTTCTAGATCCTTGAGGAATTGCCACACTGTCTTCCACAATGGTTGAACTAGTTTGCAGTCCCACTAACAGTGTAAAAGTGTTCCTATTTCTCCACATCCTCTCCAGCATCTGTCGTTTCCTGACTTTTTAATGATCATCATTCTAACAGGTGTGAGATGGTATCTCATTGCGGTTTTGATTTGCGTTTCTCTGATGGCCAGTGGTGATGAGCATTTTCTCATGTGTCTGTTGGCTGCATAAATGTCTTCTTTTGAGAAGTGTCTGTTCATACCCTTTGCCCACTTTTTGATGGGATTGTTCGATTTTTTTCTTGCAAATTTGTTTAAGTTCTTTATAGATTCTGGATATTAGCTCTTTGTCAGATGGGTAGATTGTAAAACTTTTGTAGCAATTGTGAATGGGAGTTCACTCATGATTTGGGTCTGTTTGTCTGTTATTAGTGTATAAAAATGCTTGTGATTTTTGCACATTGATTTTGTATCCTGAGACTTTGCTGAAGTTGCTTATCAGCTTAAGGAGATTTTGTGCTGAGATGATGGGGTTTTCTAAATATACAGTCATGTCATCTGCAAACAGGGACAATTTGACTTCCTATTTTCCTAATTAAATACCCTTTATTTCTTTCTCTTGCCTGTTTGCCCTGGCCAGAACTTCCAACACTACGTTGAATAGGCATGGTGAGCGAGGGCAACCATGTCTTGTGCCAGTTTTCAAAGGGAATGCTTCCAGTTTTTGCCCATTCAGTATGATATTGGCTATGGGTTTTTCATAAACAGCTCTTATTATTTTGAGATATGTCCCATCAATACCTAGTTTATTGAGAGTTTTTAGCATGAAGGGCTGTTGAATTTTGTTGAAGGTCTTTTCTGCATCTATTGAGATAATCATGTGGTTTTTGTCTTTGGCTCTGTTTGTATGATGGATCACGTTTATTAATTTGTGTATGTTGAACCAGCCTTGCATCCCAGGGATGAAGCCAATGTGATCGTGGTGGATAAGCTTTTTGATGAGCTGCTGGATTTGGTTTACCAGTAATTTATTGAGGATTTTCGTGTCGATGTTCATCAGAGATATTGGTCTAAAGTTCTCTTTTTTGTTGTTGTTGTATCTCTGTCAGGCTTTGGTATCAGGATGATGTTGGCCTCATAATTGAATTAGGGAGGATTCCCTCTTTTTCTATTGACTGGAATAGTTTCAGAAGGAATGGTACCAGCTCCTCTTTGTACCTCTGGTAGAATTTGGCTGTGAATCCATCTGGTCCTGGAGTTTATTTGGTTAGTAGGCTATTAATTATTGCCTCAATTTCAGAACCCGTTATTGATCTATTCAGGGATTCAAATTCTTCCTGTTTTAGTCTTGGGAGGGTGTATGTGTCCAGGAATTTAACCATCTCTTCTAGATTTTCTAGTTTATTTGCATAGAGATGTTTATAGTATTCTATGATGGTAGTTTGTATTTCTGTGGGATCAGTGGTGATATCCCCTTTATCATTTTTTATTGCATCTGTTTGATTCTTCTCTCTTTTCTTCTTTATTAGTCTTGCTAG
>NW_012108530.1:704824-715498 GCF_000951045.1 Mandrillus leucophaeus | reverse complement strand
TTGATGGTTTAAAGTCTGTTTAATCAGAGACTAGGCTTGCAACCCCTGCTTTTTTTTGTTTTCCATTTGCTTGGTAGATTTTCCTCCATCCCTTTATTTTGAGCCTATGTATGTCTCTGCATGTGAGATGGGTCTCCTGAATACAGCACACTGATGTGTCTTGACTGTTTATCCATTTTGCCAGTCTGTGTCTTTTAATTGGGGCATCTAGTCTACTTACATTTAAGGTTAATATTTTTATGTGTGAATTTCCTCCTGTCATTATGATGTTAGCTGGTTATTTTGCTCGCTAGTTGATGCAGTTTCTTCCTAGCATTGATGGTCTTTACAATTTGGCATGTTTTTAAAGTGGGTGGTACCAGTTTTCCTTTCCATGTTTAATGCTTCCTTCAAGAGCTCTTGTAAGGCAGGCCTGGTGGTGACACAATCTCTCAGCATTTGTTTGTCTGTAAAGGATTTTATTTCTCCTTCACTTATGAAACTTAGTTTGGCTGGATATGAAATTCTGAGTTGAAAATTCTTTTCTTTAAGAATGTTGAGTATTGGCCCCCACTCTATTCTGGCTTGTAGAGTTTCTGCCAAGAGATCCACTGTTAGTCTGATGGGCTTCCCTTTATGGGTAACCCGACCTTTCTCTCTGTCTGCCCCTAATTTCCTGAATTTGAATGTTGGCCTGCCTCGCTAGGTTGGGGAAGTTCTCCTGGATAATATCCTGAAGAGTTTTCCAACTTGGTTCCCTTTTCCCTGTCACTTTCAGGTACACCAATCAGACGTAGATTTGGTCTTCTCACATTATCCCATATTTCTTGGCGGTTTTGTTTAGTTCTTTTTACTCCTTTTTCTCTAAACTTCTCTTCTTGTTTCATTTCATTCATTTGATCTTCAATCACTGATATACTTTCTTCCAGTTGATTGAATCGGCTATTGAAGCTTGTGTCTCCTTCACTTAGTTCTGGTGCCTTGGTTTTCAGCTCCATCAAGTCATTTAAGGACTTCTCTATGCTGTTTATTCTAGTTAGCCATTTGTCTAGTCTTTTTTCAAGGTTTTTAGCTTTGCAATGGGTTCAAACATCCTGCTTTAGCTCGGAGAAGTTTATTATTACCAATCTTCTGAAGCCTTCTTCTCTCAACTCGCCAAAGTAATTCTCCGTCCAGCTTTGTTTCATTGCTCTTGAGGAGCTGCATTCCTTAGGAGGTGAAGAGGCACTCTGATTTTTAGAATTTTCAGCTTTTCTACTCTGGTTTCTCCCCATCTTTGTGGTTTTGTCTACCTTTGGTCTTTGATGCTGGTGATGTACAGATGGGGTGTTGGTGTGGATGTCCTTTCTGTTTGTTAGTTTTCCTTCTAACAGTCAGGACCCTCAGCTGCAGGTCTGTTGCAGTTTGCTGGAGGTCCACTTCAGATCCCGTTTGCCTGGGTATGATCAGTGGAGGCTGCATAACAGCAAATATTGCAGAACAGCAGATGTTGCTGCCTGATCTTTCCTCTGGAATCTTCATCTCAGTGGGGCACCCAGCCGTTTGAGGTGTCAGTTGGTCCCTACTGGGAGGTGTCTCCCAGTTAGGCTACTCGTGGCAGGGGGGTCAGGAACCCACTTGAGGAGGCAGTCGGTCTGTTCTCAGATCTCAAACTCACGCTGGGAGAACCACTACTCTCTTCAAAGCTGTCAGGCAGGGACGTTTATGTCTGCAGAAGTTTCTGCTATCTTTTGTTCAGCTATGCCCTGCCCCCAGAGGTGGAGTCTACAGAGGCAGACAGGCATCCTCGAGCTGCGGTGGGCTCCACCCAGTTTGAGCTTCCTGGCCACTTTGTTTACCTACTCAAGCCTCAGCAATGGTGGATGCCCCTCCCCTAACCTCGCTGCTACCTTGCAGTTAGATCTCAGACTGCTGTCCTTGCAGTGAGTGAGGCTCTGTGGGTTTGGGACCCTCTGAGCCAGGTGTGGGATATACTCTCCTTGTGTGCCGTTTGCTAAGGCCATTGAAAAAGCACAATATTAGGGTGAGAGTGTCCCAATTTTCCAGGTACCATCTGTCACGGCTTCCCTTTGCTAGGAAAGGGAATTCCCTGACCTCTTGTGCTTCCCAGGTGAGGTGATGCCCCATGCTGCTCCATGGGCTGCACCCACTGTCTGACAAGCCCCAGTGAGATGAACCCAGTATCTCAGTTGGAAATGCAGAAATCACCCATGTTCTGCATTGCTCACACTGGGAGCTGCAGACTAGAGCTGTTCGTATTCAGCCATCTTAGAACCTCCCCCCTGCAAAAGCATATCTTATATGGTGACAGGCAAGGGAGTATGTACAGGGAACTGCCCCTTTATAAAACTATCAGATCTCATGAGACTTGTTCACTATCATGAGAAGAGCAGGGGAAAAACCTGTCCCCATGATTCAATTACCTCCCACCAGGTCCCTCCCATGACATGTGGAGATTATGGGAGCTACAATTCAACATGAAATTTGGGTGGGGACACAGCCAAACCATATCTAATGATCTAGTTTCTCAGGTCTCAGTTCATATGCACTCTCTCCCAGGAGGGTTTCTATGACCATCTTAATAGAGAGCAATTTCTGCTCATTTATGGATAGCTCCAGTGTCAGCTTTTCCTTCCCTTTTAAGTTATCTGTATTCTTGCTCTATTGGAAAAGGGGGGATTTTGTTATCATATACTCATTCCAGTGGTGGCCAGTCCTCTGAGTCATGGGATTGGCACTATCAACCTCTGCTTCCTATGGGCTACTCCTCCCTGTGATACCATGGGGCTGGGACTAGGGTGAGGAACCTAGGGAGAAAAGTGCAAGGAGGCTTTTATTCTGAGGGCTGTGTAAGGGCAGTGTTGGTGTGCACTAGTCCCAGCCTTGGCTGCATGCCATAGCCTGGAATTTATGAACTTTAGTATCCATAGTGGGATGAATGAAGGTGAGATTTGGTCTACACCACCTTGGTGGTAGCATACCACAGTGATTAAGAACATAAACACTGTAGCTGGACATGTCACCTAATCTTTTTGTATGTCAGTTTCCTCGTTTGTAAAATGAGGATGCTGCTGCAGAAAATATACCCTACCTTGTAGAGTTGTTCTGAGCTAATACAGGTAAAGGACACAAAGCAGCCGTGGCACGTAGTACATATTCAAAAAGGTACAATGTTTCATCTTACTGTTACTTCTAGTTCCAGTCTCTCATACCTCTACAGCACCATCACCTTGCGTTGTAGAAATGCATTAAAGTTTATGAGAAGGTTGGAGAAAGTTGAGTGGAATTTTAAAAGGCAGAGGACTTAGAAATGTTAAGTAAAACTAAATTTCCCCAAGACTCAATGGAAAAGTCCTCCAGAAGTTAAAGCCTACCAGGAAATGATTCACTTCCTAATCTTCCTTTTTCTCCTGGGGGTTTCATTCTCTCTTGAAATACCTTTGTTTTAAGTTCTCTATTTTTTTGGATCTCCTTCCAACATCTATTTTGCAGATAATCTCATTCTGTCTGTGTAAAACTCTTGGCCCTGAATTCATCCCATTTCCCTAACTGGGACCATCAGCAGGACAGTCCAGGATGGACACTGTCAGTCACTGAGCAGTCTTCTACAAAATCTTACCAAATATGTCTCTCTAAGGGATATTTGTTGGTTGTTCCTTGTACACACCCACACCCTATCTGTCACCTCCTCTCCTCTTCTCCCACAAACACTACCTGGTTTCCTGTTTGGGGAGTCACTCTCTCCCTATGCTGGGCCATGAGATTGGGGTATGATTCTCCTCTCCCTAGTTCCAGGGGTGAACTGAATCCAATAAATATATTCTGTACCCCTGGTTCTGATGATTGGTTCAGGATACAGTTCAACATAGCCAATAACAAACAATGAAACAAGAAGAGACATTTGCTGGGGCTTCTGGCAATGCCGGCTGCTTCTGCAGGAGATTCCTGAAGTAGTTTTTTGTCTCCCAAATCTTTCTCCTTCGATGGACCTGTATGAGGAAGAATATAACCTTGGAGCTGCTGCAGCCATCTTGGAACCCAGAGGACAGAGTCTGCCTGAGGGTGATGTTGCACCAAAGTAGCAGGAACACACACACACACACACACACACACACACAAACACACACACACACAAACACACAGAGACAGAGAGAGAGAGACAGAGAGAGAGAGCAGAAGAGGAAATCTTGTATTCTAGAGCAACTGTGCCTGAATTTTCTTCCACTGTTCAGTTATATGAGACAATATATTTTATCTTTTAAGTCAGTTTGAGTTGAGTTTTCTGTTGCTAAGACACAGTTACCAAATTGATAGTGTCTTTGTTTTCTGAGTCCGACAGGGATCTGAAGGACCAGAATCTCAGTCTCTCTGTCTTTCTCTCCCACTAAATACACACACTCCTTAAGAGAAAATATTAATTCTTAGATGCTTTGAAGTCACTACCATTTATAAGAAGGAAGAAAACATTTTTCCAAGTGCAGCATAGTCCATAAGGAATTGTTGCCCACAGAAATGTTAGTCTCTCTACATTGTTATTCACAGCTGTTTTAGCACATTGTGTTCATCCTCACCTCAACTCTCAATTTGTGCACTTTAGACTTAGCTGGAATAAGAAATGAAGCCGTTACTGAGCCACTGACTTCTTAATGACTGCTCCTTAATCTCCATGGAAGCTAAGTTAAAGCTCCAAAATTATAATAATCAGGTAAAAGCCTGATTAGTTTTCCTATAAAGCCTACTTTTTGTTTCAGGAGGCTGAATGGAGAGTGTTTTTTATTTTTTAATACTTCTAGTTACACTTATTTCAGAATTCAAGATGAAATAGGGGTTTAGTCACATCTCCTAGAAAATTGTGGGTTTTGGTTGATACTATCTCTTTTCATCTATTAACAATATCAGTCCCACTTCTACTGTCTTAATACTCTGCTAAAGAAAGGAAATAGGAATTTTCTCTTGATATAGGATCTGAAATTCTTGCCCTTCTACTGTTTTCATATTCTGAATTGCTTACTCCTAAGAATGAGAATGCAATTCAAGGACAGCTTTAGTTTCCCCAAAGAGCCTTGGGAACGTATTAGAGACCTGAGTTAAAAATAATTCTCAAAGTGTCATGTTTTCAACTTATTTTACATTTGCTATTTGGAGGGCCTGAGAAAGATGTTCCTATCTCACTTTAATAGAAAGGTCCTACTTCAAGAAAAGCTTTTGTCTGAATATTGGGGGAAATAATATAAAAAAAGGAACACATTTACATCAAACCAATTTGCAATGTTATTACATATTATCTGTAAGTAGAGTGGCAATGTAATATATTGTACAAACCAAGACATTTTGAGGATAACTCAACCAGACTTCTATACTGGCCCAGAGGAGCAGTGGGGACTGAGTTTACTCTCTCACCAGAAACACTAAATAATCAAACAAAATATATGAAAAAACAGTTTTCAAGACATTGGACATCAGACAATGGACAGGGATGGGAAACAAATGAAGTGGGCTATGATTGTCCCATATTACTGCCTGGAGAGTTTCTGGTCTATGTCACAGGGAGCGGGGACTGAGATGGAGCCAGGTGGTCTCCCTGAGTTGAGTATACTTCTCTGGGAGGGTAGGAAAGGAAATTGGAGTGCGCAGGGCTGAATGCTAAGGAGGAAACAATGAGAGAGAGAGAGAGAGAGAGAGAGCGCGCACACCCTGGGGACCTTCGGAGGGTCCCCCCTGTAATCATCTGACTACTGATCAGTGCATGGAGTTGATGAAGAAACTCAAGGTCAAGAAACTACCACCTGAAAAGATTAAAAGGAATTTCTGGAGCTCACATAATGCAAGGAATGGTTCTTGTTCCTGTCAGCCAGGGTGGAAAACTTCTTCATTCTTGAGGTATTGGGTAGAGTACTCAGAAGAATTTAACATCAGTAGTGGAGTATGGTGTTCTTCTAGTCCCTCCTAATAAAGCTTAAAAGCAAGACCTGAAGGACTCAAACTGTTTACAGTACTTTAATTCTATCCCAAAGCGAAGTTTAAGAATTTTTATAGGAATAATATAAAATAAATATAAATAATAAAAATATCCAGCACTCAACAAGATAAAATTCACAGTGTTTGGCACCCAATCAAAACTTGCCAGCATACAAAGAATAAGAAAAATACAACCTTGAATGAGGGAAAAATCCACCTATTGACACCAACTCAGAACTAATATAGAACCAGTAGACCAAATATTAAAACAGCTTTTATTACTATTTTCCATATGTTCAAGAAATTAGAGGAAAGATTTAACATGCTAAGTTAAAAAAATCAAACTTTCAGATATGAAAACTACAATGTCTAAGGTGAAAAATAGAGTGGATTGGTTTAACATCACTTTAGACACTGAAGAAAAAAAGATTAATGACTTGAAAAACCGATATAAACTATACAAAATTAAACACACAGAGATAAAAGACCAAAAAAAAAAAAAATAAATTGAAGAGATCCTCACTGAGCTGTGGGAAAACTTCAAGTGGCCTCATGTATGTGTCATTGGAGTCCCCAATGGAGGGAGGACAGAAAAAATATTTAAACAAAAAGACAAAAATCCCCAAATTCAATGAAAACCATCACCCACAAATCCAAGAAACTCAATAAACCTCATGTATAAGAAATATCAAGAAAACTATACCAAGATACATGGTAATCAATTTCCTTATGAACAGTATTTTAAAAAAGTCTTAAAAGTAGTCAGAGATAAAAGAAACATTTAAGGAAGTCCTTCAGGCAGAAGAAAAGTTACATCAGGTGGAAATATGGATCAACCAATGAAATGAGGAGTACCTGAATTGGAAACTGTATTGATAAATATAAAATACTTTTTTTACTTATTTAAATCTTATTAAAGATAATTAATTTTTTATAGCAAAATCAACAGCAATGTGTTGTGGGGTTCCTAACATATGAAGAACTAAAATGTATGGCAACAATAGCACAAAGATGGGTGGGAGGATATAGAAGTATACTGTTCTAAGTTTCTTATGCTACATGTGAAGTTGTATGATATTGAAGATAGACTGCATTACATTAAAAATATGTAATTCCTAGAGCAACCACTAAAATAACCACAAAATTGTACAGCTAACAACTTAATAAATTGAGTAAAATGGTATCATTAAGAAAAACTCAATCCAAAAGAAGGCAGAAAAAAGAAAAGAGGGAACAAAGACAGATGGAACAAATAAAAAACAAATCGCAAGATAGTAGATGTAATCACAATCATATCCTTACTCACAATAAAAGGAAATGGCCTAAACACCACAATTGAAGATAGTGATTGTCAGATTGTATTTTCTTTTTTAAAGCAAGAACCAATTATATCCTGCTTCCAAAATAAAGATAAATAGATTAAAAGTAAAAGGATGAGGTTTAAGATACAGGCTTGAGCCATGCCATCCAGGATTTGCAGCAATTAATGTAATCAATTCTTCAAGCTAAAGGAAACTCATTAATGAGAGCTCAGGTGCCCCGTCAGCCTGGAGCAACCCCATTCACTGGATATCTTTCAGTAGAAACTGGACAAGGACAAATGTAAGAATGATCCAAAATTAGAAAAGATCTTAAAAGACTGAAATTATTTCTATATTGACATAATAATCATGTGCAAATATAAACTATCAAAGTGTAAAGAAAATGTTTCTGTAGGCACGGGTGAATTAGAAAAATACTTGTACAAAGAAACAGAAGTTTTGTCTTGTAGATTAAGATAATTGATCAAGAGCATCTACACGTGGATGCTAAAATTCAATATATCTTTGATAGAAGTGGATATTTTTATGTAAGGGATAAAGAGAATAAATTAATTCAGATTTGTATGAAGAAAGGAGACATGAAAACTGTTCCTCAAGGGATTTATTACCACCTCATATTGGATATAAAGAACTATGTAAAGACAATGAAGCCATCTGTTGGAGAACCAGTATAACCATATGTAACAGACCAACTGACCAATTTGTTGCTTAAGGATAGCTCATCAACTTTTGGGCACAAACAATGTGATGGTGCTTTCTAGAAATGAATGGATTCTTTAGAAAATCCCAAATGTGACAGTTAAGCAGAAATGTAGTCATTTTCACTTTGCTTTATCAGCTTGAAGCTATATTATTTTTCCTCTGTTAGATTGCTTGAGCAGTTTTTTCTAATTTTTTTATTTTTTATTTTATTTTTAATTTTATTATACTTAAAGTTCTGGGATACATGTGCAGAATATGCAGGTTTGTTACATAGGTATATATGTACCATGGGGGTTTGCTACAACCATCAACCCTTTATCTATGTTAGGTATTTCCCCTAATGCTATCCCTCCCCTAGCCCCCCACCCCCCGACAGGCCCCAATGTGTGATGTTCCCCTACCTGTGACCATGTGTTTTCATTTTTCAACCCCCACTTATGAGTGAGAATATGCGGCATTTGTTTTTCTGTTCCTGTGTTAGTTTGCTGAGAACAATAGTTTCCAACTTCATCCATGTCCCTGCAAAGGACATGAACTCATCCTTTTTTATGGTTGCATAGTGTTCCATGTATATGTGCCACATTTTCTTAATCCAGTCTGTCACTGATGGACATTTGGGTTGATTCCAAGTCTTTGCTATTGTGAATAGTGCTGCAATAAACATACGTGTGCATGTGTCTTTATAGCAGCCTGATTTTTATTCTTTGGGTATATACCCAGTAATGGGATTACTGAGCCAAATGGTATTTCTAGTTCTAGATCCTTAAGGAATAACCACATTGTCTTCCACAATGGTTGAACTAATTTACACTCCCACCAGCAGTGTAAAAGAGTTCCTATTTCTCCACATTCTAACTAGTGTGAGATGGTATCTCATTGTGGTTTTGATTTGCATTTCTCTGATGGCCAGTGATGATGAGCATTTTTTCATGTGTCTGTTGGCTGTATGAATGTCTTCTTTTGAGAGCTGTCTGTTCATATCCTTTGCCCACTTTTTGATGGGGTTGTTTGATTTTTCTTATAAATTTGTTTAAGTTCCTTGTAGATTCTGGATATTAGCCCGTTGTCTGATATATAGATTGCAAAATTTTCTCCTATTCTGTAGTTTACCTGTTCACTCTGATGATAGTTTCTTTCGTTGTGCAGAAGCTTTTTAGGTTAATTAGATACCATTTGTCAATTTTGACTTTTGTTGCCATTGCTTTTGGTGTGTTAGCCATGAAGTCTTTGCCCATGCCTATGTCCTGAATGGTATCACCTAGATTTTTTTCTAGGGTTTTTATGGTTTTAGGTTTTATGTTTAAGTCTTTAATCCATCTTGAGTTAATTTTTGTATAAGGTGTAAGGAAGGGGTCCAGTTTCAGTTTTCTGCATATGGCTAGCCAGTTTTCCCAACACAATTTGTTAAATAGAGAATCCTTTCCCCATTGCTTGTTTTGTCAGGTTTGTCAAAGACTAGATGGTTGTAGATGTGTGGCATTATTTCTGAGGCCTCTGCTCTGTTACATCGGTCTATATATCTGTTTTGGTACCAGTACCATGCTGCTTTGGTTACTGTAGTCTTGTAGTAGTTCGAAGTCAGGTAGCATGATGCCTCTAGCTTTGTTCTTTTTGCTTAGGGTTGTCTTGGTTATATGAGCTCTTTTTTGGTTCCATACGAAATTTAAACTATTTTTTTCTAATTTTTGAAGAAAGTCAATAGTGGCTTGATGGGAACAGCATTGACTCTGTAAATTACTTTGGGCAGTATGGCCATTTTCACAATATTGATTCTTCCTATCCATGAGCATGGAGTGTTTTTCCATATGTTTGTGTCCTCTTATATTTCCTTGAGCAGTGGTTTGTAGTTCTCCTTGAAGAGATCCTTCACATCCCTTGTAAGTTGTATTCCTAGGTGTTTTATTTCTTTGTAGCAATTGTGAATGGAGTTCACTCATGATTTGGCTCTCTGCTTGTCTATTGTTGGTGTATAGGAATGCATGTGATTTTTGCACATTGACATTGTATCCTGAGAGTTCGCTTAATTTGCTTATCAGCTTAAGGATCATCTGCAAACAGAGACAATTTGACTTCCTCTTTTTCTATTTGAATACCATTTATTTCTTTCTCTTGCCTGAGTGCCCTGGCCAGAATTCCAATACTATGTTGAATAGGAGTTGTGAGAGAGGGCGTCTTTGTCTTGTGATGGTTTTCAAAGGAAATGCTTCCAGCTTTTGCTCATTCAGTGTGATATTGGCTGTGAGTTTGTCATAAATAGCTCTTTTTTTTTTTGATATCCTCTCTATCTTTTTTTTTTTGAGTTTTTAGCATAAATGGGTGTTGAATTTTATTGAAGGCCTTTTCTGGATCTACTGAGATAATCACTTGGTTTTTATCATTGGCTCTGTTTATGTAATGGATTACATTTATTGATTTGCATATGTTGAACCAGCCTTGCATCCCAGGGATGAAACCAACTTGATCATGGTGGGTAAGCTTTTTGATGTGCTGCTGGATTCGGTTTGTTAGTATTTTATTGAGGATTTTCACATTGATGTTTATCAGGGATATTGATCTGAAATTTTCTCTTTTTGCTGTGTCTCTGCCAGGTTTTGTTATCAGGATGATGGTGGTCTCATAAAATTAGTTAGGGAGGATTCCCTCTTTTTTTATTGTTTGGAATAGTTTCAGAAGGAATGATACCAGTTTCTCTTTGTATCTCTGGTAGAATTTG
>NW_012108530.1:700419-704474 GCF_000951045.1 Mandrillus leucophaeus | reverse complement strand
TGCTATCTTTTGAATTTGTTTGTATTTGAGCAGTTTTTAGTGGAATAATAAAATTGATTTTGTCATAAACTGTGAAAATGTGGATAAATCATGTCTGAAACTCATTGAGATTGAGACTAAATCAAAACTAGTGTTTTATTTAGTACAATGGTGTCCAACCTTTTTGGCAGAAGGGACTGGCTTTGTGGAAGACAGTTTTTCCCTGGATGACCTAGGGGGTTTCAGGATGAAACTCTTCCACTTCAGATCATCAGGCATTAGATTCTCATAAGGAGCAAGCAACCTAGATCTCTCTCATGTGCAATACACAATAGGGTTCATGCTCCCATGAGAATTCCACTCATTTGACAAGAGGCAGAGCTCAGGTGGTAATTCTTGTACACCCACTACTTACCTCCTGGTGTGTGGCCTGGTTCCTAACAGGCCACAGACTGGTACTGATCTGCAGTCTAGGGGCTGGGAACCCCCAGTTTAGTAGAACTGTGGTAATATATGCATTAACTGTTATCTGAGTCATAGCTTAATCTCCCAAATTATAACTACTTAGCATATTTTATGTGAATATTATTCTTAGCTTGTAAGTCAAATATAAGTCAGTTACATCCCTGTACTACATGTTATAATGTAGATAACAAAAGTAACCAAATAAAAGACACTTTCTAGCCCCAATCCCACAATTTCCTTGAGTCAAAATGTTGAGGAGAAAGCCTATTATGGGACATACTCTCAGTTACTTACACCTTTTACCTGTTCAAAATAAAATAATTGTCTTAGTTTTATGCAAATGAATGCTCATGCCTTAAATTAAGGTGTGTATAACATTCTTTTCTGGTTCCTTAAAGTTTCTTCTGTTTAGATTCCTGTTTTAGAGTCTATGCCCCTCTGTGACAAATAGGTGGCGACAGCTTGGAGCAGGGCACCTAAACTAATCTCCCACAGTGATGAGGAGATATTTGTTTCTCAATATTCATATTTCAGAAGAGATGGGTTCCAAGACCTTGAGCAAAACATTTCTGGCTTTTGAAGCTTGCAAAAAGCTTACCTAACCTTTGCAAAGATTGATATACATGTCGAAGGAGGAGAGGAAGGATTCATAGATATTAGGTTTCTTATGGAAATGCTTTAAAAAAGAGAGGAGGAGATGAAGTCTCTTTCCCTTTGGGCAACAGGGAAAATTCTAAATGTTTTTACTTACCTTCACAGTACCCAGGAACAAGGTGGACATGGGGCTAATGCTGCAGAGAACAGAGGAGGCAGAAGACAGCACCAGGAATAGGTCAAGTCTCAAAATCATCATGATATTACTGAGTCTCTTTCTTACACACCTGGGTGATATCATGAAGAGTGAGGGAGAAGAAAATCTGAAGGTCTGGATATTTATCCTGTTGATATGGAGTTTTCTTAAAACTGCTTAAAGGATTAAATAGAATGGAATTTATCAGATTTGGTTAAATTATTTTTTCTCCTGATATCCAATGGAGTAGGGGCCCACGCGGGGGGAGGGGGGGGCGGAACAGAAAGGTTTTGAGAGATGTAGAAATTACATTTTTATTTTTTGCCAATTTGTGTTTAATGCATAGATTGTGCTCCTGTAGGATACCTTTCTATAATTCACTGATACCATTGTTTTTAATTTGCATCATTGGCCATAGCTTGGCTCGTTTGTGTGAAAACCAAACCAAATCAAATCAAACCAAAGCACACGAAACCTTTTTAAGCATGGGAGGAATATCTGATATATGCGTGACCAAAATATGAGGTAAACATATATACTTAAAAGCTAATATCAAGTCTGGAGAATTGTAGTATACAAAGTATAAACTATATGTTTTTTATATATCTTAATATAAAAAATTATTAAGGCTTTGTTTGTTATTTTAACTTTTTTTTTGTTTTTGACAGAGTCTTGCTCTGCTGCCTAGGCTGGAGTGCAGTGGCACAACCTTGGCCGACTGCAACCTCTGTCTCCTGGGCTCAAGCAATTCTCCTGCCTCAGTCTCTTGAGTAGCTAGGATTACAGATACGTGCCACCACACTTGGCTAATTTTTGTATTTTTAGTAGAGATGGGGTTTTGCTATGTTGGCCAGGCTGATCTCAAACTCCTGAACTCAGGTGATCTGCCTGCCTCGGCTGCCCAAAGTGCTGGGATTACAGAGGTGAACCACTGCACCTGGGTACCATTTTCCATCTTCCAGGGCTATCCTACCTGCACTAAAAATAAACAAATAATTACATTATCATACATATCCTACTATTTCATATATCCTACTATATTATACTTAAATATTGCATATAAGTATTTGTTCAAAATTTGGCTCAAACAGATCTCAGAATTGGAAACTCTTCTTTGCTGTTAACATCAAAGACTCACAGACAAAAGGGTACAATTAGGCTAAATTTAATGGTAGAGAAAAGATTCTTAAACAGAATAGTACTTCAGCAAAAAAGAAAGACCTTTTTTCAGAACTGGCTACAAGAAAAAGAGTTCCCTTGGACAGTGCTTTTGGTGCAATTATTTTAAGCTTCCCCTTAAACCTGATGTGCTCTGGAAACTCATTGTGCCTGGAAATATCCGAACTGATGGAAATCCACATGAATGGCCTTTTCATCTTCCTGCGTTGAGTCCAAAACATGGGATGCTGGATGTAGCTGAACTTTTCCAGAGGACTGGGTTACCAAACCTATTTTCTTACTAGAAGCAGTGAATCCAATTTCTTGAGAAGTCCAGAATAAATCGTATCAAAATGGCTGGAATTTTTATGTTAAAAGAACAATCACTGAGCTAGAAGCAGTGGCTCATGCCTGTAATCCTAACACTTTGGGAGGCTGAGGCAAGAGGATTGCTTGAGCCCAGGAGTTTGAGACCAGCCTGGGCAACATAGCAAGATTTCATCCCTCTAAAATACAAAAGTAAACTAAATGTAAAAAGAGCAGTAATTGGATTGTATGTACAGAGCTTTCCTCAGACTGTGTTAACGCCACAACAATTTAGAGGAAAAAAGGTCGTGCAGAGGTCTGAGGCTGCCTATTCTTAGGTAAGAGTCCTTGATTTGCCCTGTTTTATTTTGTTCAGAAATAGTAAGCAGATCTAAATTTATGTACAAAGCATCTTCCATTCTAGAATTTTGAGAATTCATAAAAAACAAATCACATTATTTTAATAAATTTTACACCAAAAAATTTCACTGCCACACTCAATGTCCTAGAAAAATCAAGAGACTGCTAATCAAACTCTATTTTGGTTCTTAGGCAAATATGATTTTGTTATTTTAAAAAGTTGAACATTGCCTGTCAAGAAATATCTCACAACTTCAAACATTAGAAAAATTACTTTTGCTTAACTACTTCATTTAGAAAGTATTTTCTGGTAAATGTTAATTGTTATTATACTATATACTGAAGAGAACATATCCTGTCACTCACTGTCTAAATACCAGGATAAGCTCACAAACTCACATATTTTTTAAGTAATAAATGTGCAGATAGTCCAGACAAACAGGAGATAGGATTTAAAAGTAAATCCTGGACAGTGCAGAGTACTCAGTGGGAACTCAATGTTGACTGATGGCAGATCATCTGATACAGTTTGGCTGTGCCTCACCCAAATCTCATATTGAATTGTAGTTCCCATAATCTCCATATGTCATGTGAGGGACCCAGTGGGAGGTAATTGAATCATGGGGGTGGTTACCTCCATGCTGTTCTTGTTATAGTGAGTGAGTTCTCACGAGATCTGATGGTTTTATAAGGGGTTGTCCACCCTCTATGCATGGCACTTCTCCTTGATGCCGTCATGTGAACAAGGATGTGTCTGCTTCCCTTTCTGCCATGATAATAAATTTCCAGAGGCCTCCCCAGCCATGCTGAACTAACTGTGAGTCAATGAAACCTCTTTCCTTTATAAATTATCAGTCTCAGGTATGTCTTTATTAGCAGCATGAGAACGGGCTAATACACCATCCTTTGCTAGGACCTATGTAGTAAAAAAAAAAAAAAAAAAAAAAAAAAAAAAAAAAAAAAAAAAAACCTTTGAGCAAAATACTTAAAATGTAAA
>NW_012108530.1:693956-700350 GCF_000951045.1 Mandrillus leucophaeus | reverse complement strand
AAAAAAAAAAAAAAAAAAAAAAAAAAAAAACAGCAAAAAACCTTTGAGCAAAATACTTAAAATGTAAAATAAAAGTTAGATGGTAGAGCTACTTTTGATTATTTTCTCAAAGAACATTTGTAATTTCATTGCAAATTCTGCTTCTAAGGGACTAGAACTCACTGATGCTGTTACTCAAAGCCCAACATTAACTCTGAAAATAAAATAGGTCTTAAAATTTTTAAGCCAGGTGAAGAGAGATTCTACACTTAATTTTTAATGAATACCACTCCTGAGAAAAATTTTTAAATGGAATAGGAAGTAGTGAGAGACAAGACTGGAAACACGATTTGAGGCATATGACAAAACCACATTTGACACCAGGCTCTGTGGCACAAACTCTATTCTATGTAGAAAAGTCAGCTATCAAAGATTTTTCAATGAGCAAAAGAGGAAAAGGGTAGGAACAATATTTTAGGAATAACAGTCTGGGCTTTAGAGACCCCAAACCCTTGATTTCAGTTCTATGTTTAACTTAGGCATGGAAAGAAATTGGTCAACTATGAATCTCAAATGCATTCTGCTGTCTCACTTCTGCCAACCCATTAAGGCATCTTTACTGTATTTAAATATTCCGACTTCATGCTCATGTTAATATCCTTGAACTTGACACCCACCCCCTTGGTATATACTATATTTTAAATTGTATTTGCAAATCCTGCCATTTCTTTAGCTCCATTTAAGCCTCACCTCCTCCAAGGAATTTTTCTCATCCCCCATTTCCCACAGGGACCAGGGATTTCTTTCTTTAGATAACTCCAATAACTCTTAACTGGGTCATTCTCATAATGTTGATCACAAACGGCCTTGTAGTATGGCCTTCTGCATGTGTTATCTCATTTCTACAGTGTCCTTGAGCCAAAGGACTGTGACTTACTTATGTGAATTGGACACAACTCCTACCCCAACATTGAGTTACACACAGTATTTCAGTTTGGTAGATTCTCTTCATTACTCTGTACGTTCATGCTATCTGTAATAAAGTAGCTTTAATTTTCTCTAAAGAAGATTATAATTCAATACTAAGGAACAAGTGATAACACTATATTTGCAGTTCCTCCCATCAAGAGGTGGAGTCTATTTCTCTACTCTTTAAATCTTGGTTTGGCCATATGACTTGTTTTGACTAACAGGACATTAGCAAGCATGGTATGAGCAGAGTCTGACAAATGCTTGTGTACTGGGACTTGTTCTTTACCTTAGTGCGTTTGGAACCCAGCTGTCATGTGAAAAAGCCCAGCTGGACACTGGAGACATGTGTCCCAGTCACTCTGTTACCACAGCTGACCACCAGACATGCAAGACCAACCCCTGGCCAATCTGCCAATCTGCCAGCCAGCTGCAATAGCATGAGTGAACCCTGGTGAGACTAGCAGGGGAACTGCTTAGTGACACCCAGGTGAAATTGCTTGACATACAGAATCATCAGCTAATAAATGATTATTTTTAAGCTTCTAAGTTTAGAGATGTTTTATTACATAGCAAAAATCAAAGCAGGATATTAAAAAATCTCGTTTTCATATATATTTGACAGAAAGCTTACTGTGCTTTAAGGAAGAGCATCTTGGGCCAGAATTAAATTCTAATTCCTTGATGAATCTAAGTAAAAACAAAGAAACAAGCAAACAAACAACAACGGGAAATCTACCACCCTGGCAAACTCATTAAGTCAAATTAACCAGGAGTTCTCAACTCCTGGGCCATAGACCAATACTGGTCCATGGCCTGTTAGGAACCAGGCTGCACAACAAGAGGTCAGAGACAGGCGAGTGAGCATTACCACCCGAACTCCGCCTCCTGTCAGATCAGCAGTGGCATTAGATTCTCATAGGAGTGCAAACCCTATTGTGAACTGCACATATGAGGGATCTAGGTCACACGCTCCTTTAAAGAATCTAATGCTTGATGATCTGAGGTGGAACATTTTCATTCCAAAACCATCCCCCATCCCCTAGTCATGGAAAAATTGTCTTCCATGAAACCAGTCCTTGGTGCCAAAAAGGTTGGGGACTGCTGAAATAAACTGTTAGATTCCATCACTAAATGACAGGAACAGCTTCTTCCCTCTCTTCCTAGAAGGAAAAATAGAAATAAAAGCAGTCTTCTATTTTATTTATGTGCAAGAAAAGGATAGAATTTCAGCTTCCCATTCAGCTGATGTGATTGTTTCTTTTTGACTGTAAAATGCTTTAACAACAGACCACATAAACAGAGCTCACAGAGTCTAGGCACTAAGCCAAGAGCTCCTCATAGATGATCTTGTTAAATTCTCCCTGTGATTCTATGAAGAGTACTGCTCTGATGTTCATGTTAGAGGCGAAGAAATTGGATTTCAAGTGCTTGAACAACTTGCCCAAGAGAATATTTAACTAATAAAGTTGTGAAACTGTGATTCAAACCCAGGAAGCCTAGATTCTTAGTCAAGAGTTTACATTCTTAAAGAAAGTGCTATACTGCCACCCAAGTAAAAAGCTAAAACAAAACACCTTATGAGGACTGCTTTATATTTTAATATCCTACTTCGGATAATAATAAGGGATAGCTTCACTTTCATTTCAGCTGTAACTCATAAACCTTGGAGCTAAAAAGAAAAGGTGTAATCATTAGGCTACTTTCACATCGAGTACTGTAATTTTCCACTTCCCACTATTTTAAATTATTACCATTGTCTCCATGTGTAAGAGTTTAGTCATAGCAAGGAATAATGTTTCTTTACAGTAATAAAGCCCTTGTGAATATCAGACTATCAGAGAAAAGGGTCTCTTCTGTTCCAGAAGAATCACAGTAGAATTTGAAAGCATGAGATTAAGGGAGTTTAAGAGGTTTACACATCCACACAGTACCCATAAACACAAACCTGAGCACCATAGAATCCACTTGTAGTTCAAATTACTAAGTGAATCAGTAAACTCGCGTATTTGAAGTGCTCTGCCTATTATAAAGTGCTATACAAATGTTGATTGTTTTTTCTAAATCAATTCTTCAGAAGTGTAGACATTATAGGAAAATAAGATGGAAAGGCCGTAATGCTAACAGAGATTACACTTTATTGTTGATTGTATTATGAGATTCTGCTTTATGGCAAATACTCCTGGGAATATGTTTAGCCACCTTTAGTTCATGTGACCACCTGATGTCAGTCTAACAACCCTATTTGTGTGACAAACCGCATGCTTGAGTCAGTTGCAGAGCTCTATGTAATGTTATAAAACAGAGGTTTGGTTTTGTTTTTTTCCAAGATAATTGATTAGAGGTTTTCAGTGTGCCTTAGCTGCTTGGAAATAGCAAAATCAGTTATAAAGATCAACTCTGTGGGCTTTAATTCAAGAAGGAAAACAGGAATCCACCAGAATAGTGAAGGACATGTCATCCCAGGTCCCAGAGAGGAGAAGGCGGGCAAGCTGCCCCGATGATGGCATTTGTCTGACAAAAGTGAGTGAAGCCCCAGAACGGGACAGGAGGAGGTAGAAAGCCTCCCTCTGTGATTCACCTTTGCACTGGGAATCCATACAACCCAGGCTAAGGAAGAGCACTTTGTTTCTCCAAAGCCTTGGCACCAACTTGGGGAGAGGCTTGGAGACACTGAAAGGGAAGGACACCAGATAAAGCTGCAGGCAGTTTCCCAGGCCTGAGTTGGAGACTGTGGCACCATTTTTAATCTGGGTGCATAAAACATCAGTCATTATTTGGTAGCCTGGCACCATGGCCATGCAGCATTTTAGTCTTGGACTAGAGATTGGAGCACCTGCTCCGGAGCTGAGTAGGAGCCTTCACAGTCAGAATTGAGTGACAAGTATGGAAAAGAGCCAAGCTGCGGGAACTGGAATTGTTCTCTCCCCAATTGCAGGTCTGGTGCAGGAGGAGAAGGCCAACAGCCAGTTTCTCCTTGGTGAGAAGATGTGCAGCCAGGGCCAGTTTGGGGACCTGGAACTAATCTACATGTGCCATTGCTGGGTGCCCCAGCCTGCTCCCCTGAGATTGTGATGTAGTAGAGCCCTTTCTGCTCCACACACAGGCTGATCTCCAAGCATTCAGAGCACTCACTCTTCTGGATCAGCATCCTGAGCTGCTCCACCTTTCCTGTGCACAGATTTGGATGCCATGGGGCCTCTTCTGTTTCATATCCAGGCAGATCTCCAGGCAGTTAGAGCACCCCCTTGATGGAATCAGCAGCTTGAGCCACCCTACCCTTCCTGTACATAGAATGTGGTGCAGCAGGGCCCTCTCCACTTTACTTCCAGCAGATCTTCAGGCATTTGGATCTCCTACCCACCTAGACCAGCAGCCTGAGTTGCCCAGTCATCCTACACATAGATTGTGGTGCAATGGTGCCATCTCTGCCCCATGTCCAGGCTGATCTCTAAGCATTTGGAGTGCATCACCTGCATAAGCAGCCTGAGCCACTCCACCCTCCCTATGCAGACATTGTGGTGGAATGGGGCCCTCTAAACTCCATGCCCAGGCAGAGCTCCAGGCATCTAGAGCAGTCATTCTCCTGGATTTGGAATTTAGGTGACTGCATTCCCTGTGCAGAGAACTTGAAGCCAAAGAAGTTCCTCTTCAGCCCCAAGGCACACCTAGACACACCTCTGGGCACTTGGTGGCTGTGCTCTGGACCTCCCTTGGTGCTGGTGCTTGTGCCTGCCATTGGGTGACTTGTAAGCAGGCCTGATCTAGCCCCAACCATCTTTATCCCTCAGCTATGGTGCTGAATAGGGTGCCCAGGCCACTGTGAACTCCACAGATCTGCCACTTGCCTCCAGAAACAGAGACCTTCTCCAGTAAACAAGGATTAAACATATACCCATCTATGTTGGCCACATCTGGCTCTTACTCATTAGAACCATTAACTTGTCTGTAGGTTGAACTGCCCAACATAAAACTGGCTGACAGAAGTGCATAGAGATATTGAAACAAAGGCAAAAGATTCTACCCTACATTCTCTACAGTCATATCCCCTAGGGAGAGGGGGAAAAGGGAAGAAAATAGTAACGCAGGAAAAGAGAGAAAGGAAAAAAAATCCTATCTGCATGAAAATAATGACAAAATTTAGAAGTGTCAGTGGCCTCAGATGAGAAGGAACCAGTGCACAAATTCTAGCACCATGAAAAATCTGAGTGCTGTGACACCATCAAAGGATCACACTAGCTATCCAGCAACAGTCTCTAATCAAAACGAAAACTCAGAAAGGAAGGATGAAGAATTCAAAGCGTGGATTGCAAGGAAGCCCAATGAGATCTAGGACAAGGTTGAAAATCAACACAAAGAAACTTCTAAAGCAATCTAGGAAATGAAGGCAGAGATAAACATCTTAAAAACAAATCAATCAAGTGAGTTTTTCAACTCACTTAAGGAATTTCAAAATACAACTGAAACCTTTATCAATAGACTAGCCCAAACAGAAAAAAGAATTTAAAGCTAGAAGACTGATCTTTTAAACTAACCCAGTCAGAAAATAAAGAAAAAAGAATTTTAAAAATGAATGAGATCTTCAAGAAATATGGGATTATGTAAAGCAACCAAATCTATGAATTAATGGCATTCTTAAGAGAGGAGAAAAAGTAAACAACCTGGAAAATATATCTGAAGGAATAATCAAATAAAATATTTCCAGTTTTGCCAGAGAGGTAGACATCTGGTACAAGACATCCAGAGAACACCTGCAAGATACTATACAAAATGAACATCACCAAGGAATATAGTCGCCAGACTGTCCAAGGTCAATGCTAAATAAAAAATTGTAAAGGCAACAGAAAAGATCAGGTCACACACAAAGGGAACCCAATAAGGCTAACAGAAAACTTCTCAGCAGAAATCTTTCAAGCTACAACAGTTTGGGGGCCTATATTCAACATTCTTAAATAAAAGAAATTCCAAACAAGAATTTTATATTCCACGAAAGTAAGCTTCAGAAGTGAAGGAGAAATAAAATCTTTTCCAGACATGCAATTGCCAAGGCAATTCATCACTACTAGACTGGCCTAACAAGAGTTCCTCAAGAGAGGTCTAAACATGGAAGAGAAAGAACAATACCCACTACCACAAAAACACACTTAAGTACATAGTCCAGAGATGCCAAAAAGCAATTATACAATACAAACTACAAAGCAACCAACTAATGACTCCGTGATAGGATCCAAACCTCATATACTAATATTAACTTTGAATGTATATGGTCTAAACACCCCAATTAAAAGGCAAAGAGTGGCAAATTGGATAAAAAAAGGAAGAGTCATTCATTCTGCTGTCTTCAAGAGACCCATCTGACATGCAATAAAACCCATAGTCTCAAAGTAAAAGGGTGAAGAAAAATCTATCACTCAAATGGAAAACAAAAAAGAACAGGGGTCACTAT
>NW_012108530.1:692524-693906 GCF_000951045.1 Mandrillus leucophaeus | reverse complement strand
CCATGCAGCATTTTAGTCTTGGACTAGAGATTGGAGCACCTGCTCCGGAGCTGAGTAGGAGCCTTCACAGTCAGAATTGAGTGACAAGTATGGAAAAGAGCCAAGCTGCGGGAACTGGAATTGTTCTCTCCCCAATTGCAGGTCTGGTGCAGGAGGAGAAGGCCAACAGCCAGTTTCTCCTTGGTGAGAAGATGTGCAGCCAGGGCCAGTTTGGGGACCTGGAACTAATCTACATGTGCCATTGCTGGGTGCCTCAGCCTGCTCCCCTGAGATTGTGATGTAGTAGAGCCCTTTCTGCTCCACACACAGGCTGATCTCCAAGCATTCAGAGCACTCACTCTTCTGGATCAGCATCCTGAGCTGCTCCACCTTTCCTGTGCACAGATTTGGATGCCATGGGGCCTCTTCTGTTTCATATCCAGGCAGATCTCCAGGCAGTTAGAGCACCCCCTTGATGGAATCAGCAGCTTGAGCCACCCTACCCTTCCTGTACATAGAATGTGGTGCAGCAGGGCCCTCTCCACTTTACTTCCAGCAGATCTTCAGGCATTTGGATCTCCTACCCACCTAGACCAGCAGCCTGAGTTGCCCAGTCATCCTACACATAGATTGTGGTGCAATGGTGCCATCTCTGCCCCATGTCCAGGCTGATCTCTAAGCATTTGGAGTGCATCACCTGCATAAGCAGCCTGAGCCACTCCACCCTCCCTATGCAGACATTGTGGTGGAATGGGGCCCTCTAAACTCCATGCCCAGGCAGAGCTCCAGGCATCTAGAGCAGTCATTCTCCTGGATTTGGAATTTAGGTGACTGCATTCCCTGTGCAGAGAACTTGAAGCCAAAGAAGTTCCTCTTCAGCCCCAAGGCACACCTAGACACACCTCTGGGCACTTGGTGGCTGTGCTCTGGACCTCCCTTGGTGCTGGTGCTTGTGCCTGCCATTGGGTGACTTGTAAGCAGGCCTGATCTAGCCCCAACCATCTTTATCCCTCAGCTATGGTGCTGAATAGGGTGCTCAGGCCACTGTGAACTCCACAGATCTGCCACTTGCCTCCAGAAACAGAGACCTTCTCCAGTAAACAAGGATTAAACATATACCCATCTATGTTGGCCACATCTGGCTCTTACTCATTAGAACCATTAACTTGTCTGTAGGTTGAACTGCCCAACATAAAACTGGCTGACAGAAGTGCATAGAGATATTGAAACAAAGGCAAAAGATTCTACCCTACATTCTCTACAGTCATATCCCCTAGGGAGAGGGGGAAAAGGGAAGAAAATAGTAACGCAGGAAAAGAGAGAAAGGAAAAAAAATCCTATCTGCATGAAAATAATGACAAAATTTAGAAGTGTCAGTGGCCTCAGATGAGAAGGAACCAGTG
>NW_012108530.1:671573-692474 GCF_000951045.1 Mandrillus leucophaeus | reverse complement strand
CATCTGACATGCAATAAAACCCATAGTCTCAAAGTAAAAGGGTGAAGAAAAATCTATCACTCAAATGGAAAACAAAAAAGAACAGGGGTCACTATTCTTATATCAGATAAAATAGACTTTAAACTTACAGCAGTAAAAAAGGACAAAGAAGGGCATTACGTAATTATAAAGAATTCAATACCACAAGAAGACTTAACTATCGTAGATATATACCCCCCCAACATTGGAGCACACAGATTCCTAGAACAAGTACTTTTAGACATACAAAAAGACAGTCACACAATAATAGTGGGGGACTTTAACACCCCCACTGACAACATTTGACGGGTCATCAAGGCAGAAAACTAACAAAGAAATTCTGATCTTAAATTTGAGACTTGACCAATTGGACCTAACAGACATTTATAGACTACTCCACCCATCAGTCACAGAATATACATTCTGCTCATCTGTACATAGAGCATACTCTAAGATTGACCACGTGCTCAGCCATAAAGCAATAAATAAATTAAAAAATTCAAAACTATACTAATCATACACTCAGACCACAGTGGAACAAAAATAAAAATCAATATCAAGACGATCTCTCAAAGCCACACGATTACATAAAAATTAAACAACTTTCTCCTGAATGACTTCTGGTAAACAATGAAATTAAGGCAGAAATCAAAAAAGTTTGAAATAAATGGAAACAGAGATACAACATATCAAAATTTCTAGGATGCAGCAAAAGCAATGTTAAGAGGAAATTTAATAGCTCTAAATACCTACATCAAGAAGTTAGAGAGATCTCAGATTAATGATCTAACATCACACTTAGAGGAACTAGAAAAGTAGGAGTAAGCTAACCCCAAAGCTAGCAGAAGAAAAGAAATAACTAAAATCAGAGCGAAACTGAATGAAGTTGAGACAGAAAAAATCCATACACAGAATCAACAAACCAAAAGTTGACTCTTTGAAAGGAGAAATAATGTTGATAGACTGCTAAGTAGATTAACAAAGAAAAAGGAGAGAAGATACAAATAAACACAATCAGAAATGACAAAGGTGACATTACAACTGATACCACAGAAATACAAAGAAGTCCCAGAGATTATCATGAACACTTCCATGCACACAAACTAGAAAATCTAGACTAAATGGATACATTTCTGGACACATACATCCTCCCAAGACTGAACCAAGAAGAAATTGAATCCTTGAACAGACCAATATTGAGTTTTGAAATGGAGTCGTTCATAAAAATCCTTCCAACCAAAAGAAACCCTGGACCAGATGGATTCACAGTTGAATCCTACCAGATGTGCAGAGAAGAGCTGGTACCACTTCTACTGAAACTATTCCAAAAAATCAAGAAGAGACTCCTCCCTAATTCATTCTTTGAAGCCAGCATCTCTCTGATACCAAAACCTGACAAAGATACAACAACAAAATAAGAAAACTACAGGCCAATATTCATGATGAACATAGGCAAAAAGAAAAAAAAATCCTCAACAAAATATCAGCAACCAAATCCAGCAGCACATCAAAGAGTTAATTCACCATGATCAAGTAGACTTTATTCCTGTGATGCAAGGTCGGTTTAGAACACACAAATCAATAAATGTGATTCACCACATAAACATAATTAAAAACAAAAACCATCTGATTATCTCAATAGACTCAGAGAAAGCTTGTGATAAAATCCAACATCCCTTCATGATATAAACCCTCCAGAAAGTAAGCATCAAAGGAACATACCTCAAAATAATAAGAACCATCTATCATAAACCCACAGTAAACATCATACTAAATGGGCAAATATTAGAATCATTCCCCTTGAGAACTGGAATAAAACAAGTATGCTCATTCTCACCACTGCTATTCAACATAGTAATGGAAGTCTTAGCCAGAACAATTAGCAAGAGAAAGAAATAAAAGGCATCCAAATAGGAAAGTAAAAATTCAAATTATCTCTCTTTGCTGATGATATGGCTTTATACTTAGAAAACCCTAAAGACTCCATCAAAAGGCTCCTAGTCTTGATAAACCACTTTAGTAAAGTTTCAGGATACAAAATTTATGTACAAAATTAGTGCTATTTCTATATATCAATAGTGTTGAAGTTGAGATCCAAATCAAGAACACAATCCTATTTATAATAGCCAGAAAAAAAGAAAGAAAACCTTATGAATACACCTAACCAAGGAGGTGAAAGACCTCTAAGAAAGAGCTACAAAATTGCTGAAAGAAATCAGAGATGAGACAAAAAAATGGAAAAACGTCTCACACTCATGGATAGGAAAAAAAAATCAATATTATGAAATAGCCATACTGCTCAAAGAAGTCTACAGATTCAATGCTATTCCTATCAAACTATCAATCTCGTATTTCACAGAACTCAAAGTATTGTAAAAGTCATATTAGACCAAAAAAGAGCTCTAACAGCCAAAGCAATCCTAAACAAAAAGATCAAAGTTGAAGGCATCACATTACTCAACTTCAAACTATACTATAAGAAGACAGTAACCAAAAAAGCATGGTACGGGTACAAAAGTAGACACATAGACCAATGGAACATAATAGAGAACTCAGAAATAAACCTAAACACCTACAGCCATCCAATCTTTGACAAAGTTGGAAAAAATAAGCAATGGGGATAGGAGTCCCTATTCAATAAATGGTGCTGGGGTAGCATCAAAATGCAAGGTCTGAAAAATACCTCAAACATTAGTCTTAGGTTTTACAATTGTGATGTTATCTAAAAGAGAAATTGGGGAGGTTACAAATCTTTTGACCTCTGGCTACATTACTCTTGAACCACAATTCTAATTTTGTGGCCAGTTTGTTAGTTTTACGAAGGTGGTTTTTATATCCAGGCAAGGAGAGGGTTAGTTTTGGGAAGGGACTAATATCTTTGTTTTTAAAGTTAAACTATAAACTAAATTCCTTCCATAGTTAACTTAACCTGTGCCCAGGAATGAGCAAAGACCATTAGCTTGTGAGGTTAGAAGCAAGGTGGAGTCAGCTATGTCAGATTTGTCTCACTTTCATAATTTTTCAAAGGTGGTTTCATTCCAGCTATTGTCACCTCTTTGTGTGTGTGTGTGTGTGTGTGTCGTTGTTGTTGTTTTGCCTATATGCATCTCCTTGCTTCCATTTTCACTTTGATACTTGTACGTGCCAGATTTGAGACCTTGGGTTGCCCCGAGAGGGAGAAAAGACATTTTTACTACCACATCCTGCCATCTCTGTGACTGGATATATAAGATCATTAGACAGTAACAGATGCTGAGGTGGCTGCGAAGCCTGTGAGCTTAAAATGGATTAGGATGAATAACCATAGCACCATTTGTTAGGGTTCAAAGCTTCAGGGCCCAGGGAAATTCTCTGGCGTGGAGAGAAGGAGGATAGCAGGCCCACCAACCCAGAGGTCAGTGGGCATTGAGAAGTTGCTGGTGGGTGCTCTGTCCTCTACCCCTCAGGTACTCCCCACCAAGGGGCAGAAGCTCAGAAATATGTGCAACCTGTTTCCTGGAGATAAATGACCCTAGGGATGATTCACACCTTATTTGCCTCCTTCTGCTCATTTTCATATTACCTGTCAGTTCAGATTCATATGCTGTTTGCTGCTTAAAGCCTTATTTCCTAAAATAATGAGAACACAAACATTTTCTATACTTTTCCAGTGTTATGGCTGTATTTATGGGCTTATTTTATTTTATACCTGTGGGTAGAGTTCAATTATATCCCTGTCTTTTTCAGATATATAAAAAATAGGGCTTTCTTTATGATTCAAGATAGCTCTCTACAATGACAAGAGCAGGGAAATAAATCAAAGGGATGAGAAAAATACTCATAGAGAAATGATGTTCTGGACAGGAGGGTCCCCATTTTATGAGCATCAGAGTAGATGGATTTCACCTAGGTCTAGAGGGGAAACAAATGGGCTGATGGCTTGTGATCTCTCTCTCTTTTCAAAGAAAACATTTGCTGAGTTCTTAAAGTACACAATGTTTCTGAAGACAACTGTGCAATATTTGGGGTATGAATACAAGCACAGAAAAAAACAACAAAGCAATTATTTTTTATTCTGTGAAGTCTCTTGGGATACAAAAAATATTTGCTTTTTCCTCAACACGATTTAGCAAGATAAATCCATTTGGATTACAACATGAGAGAGAAAGAGAATTATTCAAGCCAATTAAGGCTAAGGAGAAAATTAGGCATCAAAAACTTTTCTGTCATTCTGTCCTCCTAAAATAGAATGTTAGATAAAAAAATCTCTTCGAGAAAGCATTAAATACAATGTAGAGAACTTAAATAATGAAATTGGGAAAAAACAGTGAAGCCCAATATAATCCAATATCTGGTTATCAGTAGAATGAGAATTGTAGAACTGACTTCACAGAGTTTTAAATGTTTAACATCACAATGAACCAAGGATACAGTAAACAGTGCCCTAAAGTCTAGGGAGGAGTTGGGATACATTTTCTCCAGCTATTACTATTACAGGTGTAATACAGTAGACCATTCACCTTATAAAAATTAAAATGTTACAGGTAAGGCTAAATTCTTTTCTGCCTACTTCCTCAAATCCTAGTGCCCTCTGCACAGGAAAAATTTGTGAGCATTCTTGAATATATTTACTCATGCAGTTACAAACATTTAGTACATATAGAAAATATATACTATTTTGGGGAAATATGTATTTTTAACAAACACAATGATTACATTCTATATGTGTAGTTTTGCAACTGCTTTTTTCCCTCAACAGTCTGTGTTCAAGATCTTCCATGTCAGTATGCATAAGTGTATCTTATATAATACATATCTCATGTTATCCACTTAAACATCAGCTGTTGTAAAGATGTGCTTATTTGGCCATACTTGTATTGGTGGACATTTAGCGTGTTGCCAATCTCACTCTTACATACCTTGAACATAGAAAACAGAATTATCAGAACACAAGATATGCCCCATATAGAATCCTGTTAGCTGGCTATGAGAATACACATTTACTTATACTCTCTGCTACAGCTGATAATATCAAACAATTTTTTTTTTTTTTTGCCAACCTGAAGGGTATAACAAGAGTAAGTGATTGTTTAATTTTCATTTTCTTGATTTCTAACGGAATCGAGCATTGTTTTCTATATGTTTAATGCCCTATTTGTGTTTCCCTTCTGTGAATTGCCCACTCAGGTTTTTTTGGTCCATTTTTACATTAGATTGTTTGTACTTCCTTCCATTTTTAGAGAATTTTCCTCTGTCTATCCAAAAACCAATATTTTATCTATCATATGTTGATATATCGTCTCTTAGTCTTCCCTTAAAAAAACTTTCTGTATATTATTCGTCATATTATAAAAGTTTTATTTTAAAGTAGTCAATTTACCAATTCTTTCTCTTATGACTTAAAAAAAATCCTAAGAAGGATCTATCTACTCAATTTCATGCATGCATTTTCATTTATTTGTTTTGAACACTTTTATACACTTTTTTTTTCTTTTTCTTTTTTTTTTGAGGTGGAGTCTAGCTCTGTCGCCCAGGCTGGAGTGGAGTGACGTGATCTCAGCTCACTGCAAGCTCTGCCTCCGGGGTTCACGCCATTCTCCTGCCTCAGCCTCCTGAGTAGCTGGGGCTACAGGTGCCTGCTACCACACCTGGCTAATTTTGTTTTTGTATTTTTAGTAGAGACGGGGTTTCACCATGTTAGCCAGGATGGTCTCGATCTCCTGACCTCATTATCTGCCCACCTCGGCCTCCCAAAGTGCTGGGATTACAGGCGTGAGCCACCACACCCGGCCAAACACTTTTATACACTTTTTAATCTTACCCTAGGATTTTAATCTAGTTGTAATTTACTTTGTAATTAGCATGAAAAAATGATATATTTTATTTCTTTTTACCAATGGATACCCAGTTGATATAACACCACTTATTACCTAATTGTCTACCTACAGATTTGAAATGTCATTTTTAGCGTATACTAAATTTCCATATACAGTATATGTGTACTTTCTGTTCCATTGCAAAGATCCGCTTATCTATTCTTACTTCAGTACTATATTGCTTGTTACTCCACCTTATAATAAAGTTTGGTTTTAGAAATTAAAGAACTAGAATTTATTTTTTATTTCCAAAATTACCTTGATTACTGCTCTGCATTGACTTTAACATATTAATTTTAGCATGATACTGCTAAGTTATATAAAAAATAGGTTGGGGATTTTTATTAGAATTGCATTGAATTTACAGATAAATTTGTGGACAATTGAATGTTTGCAAATATTGAATCTTGTCCCTCATAATCTGATATACTTTTCAGTAAAAATTTACAGTGTCTTGTACATTTTTGTAAATTCATGTGAAGTACTTTATAGTTTTGTTGTTGTTGC
The DNA here is from genome assembly GCF_000951045.1 of Mandrillus leucophaeus. Classification (NCBI taxonomy): domain Eukaryota; kingdom Metazoa; phylum Chordata; class Mammalia; order Primates; family Cercopithecidae; genus Mandrillus; species Mandrillus leucophaeus. The sequence goes on along the minus strand of NW_012108530.1, from coordinate 686,094 downwards.
AAATGGCATTTTAAAAATTACTTTTTCTTCAGGTATATAGGATAGGATAGGATAGTACCTTTTACATCTTTTTTCATAATAGAACTTACTCTTTTCAATGCTGAGAAAATGTCTTTAAAGCTTTAGAAGGGTGGACAGAAATGCATACAAGCATTTTTTTCATCAAGATGTCAGGTCTATTCTCCCCAGTGTTTGAGTAGCCCTGGAGTTGCCTATTGCTCAAATTGTTTTAAATGCAGCTTCTGCTGCTCCTCTGATCTCTCATATGAAGGTGTTCTGACATTTAAATCAAACAAGGCCAAATAGATATCAATCTTACATGCACTAACCTTACATGTAGATATATTTTTAAAACAAACCAGTAAATACATATTGAAAACCTTTTATGCAAGACACAGTTACTGTGAAGTATATAAAGATGAATAAAATGTTTTCCCTATGCTCGGGGGCTTACAACAGAGTTAGCAGTGGATGTGTTTTGAAGTTCAGTGACCACAAATTCAGTAAGATAATAATAATAGCTAACACTCAAAGAATGAGCATTATATGCCAGAAATACATATTACTTTAATCTTTATGAAATGCCCATGCACGGGGCATTATTATTCTCCTCATTTTAGAGATGAGTCCTCTTTGTATAGGAGTATATAATAAAGGATTTGGGTGACTCTTCCTGTGTGACCGGAGCCCCTTCCCGGTCCCATTGTCTCCTGGAGTCACAGCCTCTCAGCCATTGGTGCCATATTGTCTGCCCTGCTTGTTGGAGAGGGTCTTGCCAGAATGCTTTTTGCCTGGCTGCTGCAGGGCAGCCTCTGGACACGGGGAAGGACAGGGACACGAGGAAGGACTGGGACATAAAACAAGAGAAGGATGCTTCTCTTGGGGAGGCTGCGGTTCTGGGAGGCAATCAGGGAGTCAGTGGTAAACTTAACCCTGGACCTTCCAGGCAGGAGCTGTTCACCAAACCAGAGCATCTTCAAGAAAACAGTGGACATTTGATTTCTAAAACCAAAGACCCACAGGAAGCAGCATGGAAACATCTGTGACAATTCAAGAGAACATGTTCCTGCTCGACAGATTTCAGACACAGAAGCTCTAGTTACCTTTGAAACTGGTAACTTGAGTTATTCTGAAGTTTCAAGAAATGAAAGACTTGAATCTCCTATAGCAGAATGGGTATTCTGGAAAAGGACAAGAGACATCTGCTAAAGCAGCTACATGTTTTGCAGAGAAGTTGCCTTCTAGCAACTTGCTCATAGACAGAGCCAAAGAAGTGAGCCTAGCACAATTGGACTTAGTTGACTATGAGAACTGGGAAATGTTGTCTAGGAACTCTTCTAGGGGAGATGTTGGTTTCGGTGGCAGTCTTGAGGCTCCAGGGTTAAACCTAAAGCAGGAAATGGATAATGGCAGAAGTACTCTAGTGGAAGAAAGAGTGCACGGAAAACAAAGAGGGTAGTAGCAATATCTTCAGAGTCTCAGCAAGTTAGTGTCAGGTTCTAGATCCATTATATCACAAGTACTGATGTGGAATTCATTGCAAACTGGAAACCATGAGGGTCTTAGAAGATGGAATACTTACATCACACCTTACTATTGCAAGGGTGCATTCTAGACTCATATTGTTTTCCTGCCAGCAGGTGCAGTGGTGGAATGGAAGTTTGTGTTGGTAGAGAATGGGAAAGTTATCTGCTGGGAAAAATGCTGCAGTGGATTCCTAGAGAATGGCCATGAGGATAAAGTGGTTCACGCATGGTGGGGATTCACTCATTGAGTTTGCCTAGTATTGCAGAGGCTGTAGAAGAGTGTGGGAGATGCTGAGGTTGTGAAGTGCACTGAATAATTTAAAATAAGATAAAGACAGTGTGACTCCAAATTCAGCCATCTGAGTTGTTTTAAATTTGCCAGTGACATTTGTCTAATGTGCAGAAAAAATATATTAATATACACACACATGTGCAGATAATGCTTCCAGTGAGTATGGACTTTTTGTCCCCCTCTAGTATCATTGAATGATGAATTTGTACTGAATCATGATTACTTTAGGGTTTGATCTTCCTGGGGAGTGACTTGGCTAAGCTTCAGGTAAGGACTGTGGTCACGGAGCAAAAAAACTAACCAGCTGGAGCAAAGAAACTAACCAGCTGGAGCAAAGAAACTAACCAGTTGCACAGGGTTCAAGCTTGAGCCTTTGGGTGATCCTTAGACCACGGTAGCAAAATAAAGCTCACTCAAACATAGCTGATCTCCTATTGATACACTTTGAGAAACACTCTTTACTACATGCACATTTTATATTAAAAAATAATATGGAACTGTGATCAGAAAATAATGTGATCTAGATGTGATTAATAAGGATATGAAGAGATACTCCAAGACTTCCCAACATTTTTTGCTTGATTTTACATGCCAGGCATGGGTTTGAAGGTAGCAAGTATGTCTTTGTCTTAATGATCTAAGGCTGATAGAGCAACCAGGGGCCTAATCAGAACCAGTCATGATGGAAGTCAGGCACAGGAGCAGCCCATGAGGAAAGGGAACATGAATGGGATTAGGGACTGGGCTGAGTGAGGTGGCCTGAGTGACACCTCTTAAAGGAATGGGAAGTATAGGTACAGCCTGACTGCAGAGAGGGACGCACCCATCATTTACCCACGGGAGCCTCTGTGGGACCATCTCTCTCCCACCCTCACTCCCCTGTCCCAGTAGATTTGGAAGGATGGACGGTCCTGTAGCAATCATTTCCGTCCATCACCCTTCCCTCTCCTTTCATACAAGTAGCTATCTTGGCTAACAAATTTATACAGAATTGGCCAGGCACAGTGGCTCACACCAGTAATCCCAGCACTTTGGGAGGCTGAGATGGGCAGATCATGAGGTCTGAAGATCGAGACCATCCTGGCCAACAAGGTGAAACCCCGTCTCTACTAAAAATACAAAAATCAGCTGGGCGTGGTGGCACGTGCCTGTCATCCCAGGTACTTGGGAGGCTGAGGCAGGAGAATTCCTTGAACCTGGGAGGTGGAGGTTGCAGTGAGCCGAGACTGTGCTACTGAACTCCAGCCTGGAGACAGAGCTAGACTCCGTCTCAAACAAACAAACACACAAACAAAAACAAATTTATACAGGATAGTAATACAGAAGTACACCTTTGCTCTGAGAAGAAATACAGCATACATTTAAACTTTAAGTTTTTATAACTGAACAAATAAAAGCTGAGTTTTAATATCTTTTAAAAAACAAAACCAAACAACTACAACAACAAATAATTTTGTTTAGCATTTGTCCCCCATTCCTGGGACGGGGCCTCTAAACTCTGGACATTTCCTTGAGTGGTAGCATTATCTATGTTATTCATGGTGGGCCCCTCAGATCACACCTGATAGTTTATGCTAATGTGGTGACTCAGCATAGGGGCTGGACACACTGGAAAGACCAATCCTATGATTACAGGTTTGGGGCTTTGAGCCCAACCTCCAGGGAAGGAAGAAGAATTGAAGATTGAGTTTAATCACATTGCCAATGAATCAATCAATCATGCCTGTGTAATGAAGCCCCAATAAAAACTCTGCATGCTAAAGTTTGGGTGAGTTTCTCTGTTTGGCAAAACTCTTTGAGTATTATCACACATCGTATCCTGGAGGAGGTAATGTTGTGTGGGACTTTGCAGAGACAGGATGATTGCGACCCTCCCAGAACTCTCCCTCTGTGTCTCTCCCTTGGCTGGTTGTGACTTGTATTCTTTTGTTATAACAAAATTGTAATTTTAAGTATAGTTCTTTCCTGAGTTCTATGAGTCATTCTAGGGAATTATTGAATATGAGGGGCTTCATGAGGACCTCTAGATTTGTAGCCAGCTGATCAGAAGTGAGGGTGGCCCTGGGGACCCCAAACTTGCAGCTGGTGTCTGAAAATGAGAGAAGTCTTATAGAGGACTGTGCCCTTAACCTGTGAGATATGGCTTAACTCTGGGTAGTTGGTGTTTACAAGTAACAGTGGAAAGTTTGTCGCTTACAAACACCTGGAGGTGCCTTGTGCAAGGCAAACGACCACCCTCGAATTTGTCTTTCTGAAGTTTCAATGTTTGTATGTTTCATATTTAGAAGGGGGAGGGGAAATTCCCTTCTCTAATTATTTTCCATTCTCTGTGCTGGGAGTAACCATGCTGTGGCTTTCCTGTTTGTATATAAGCAGGAGTCTGTAAGGGGAGAAGCTCACTTTATATTATCAGTGCATCCCAGCTGAAATTTGTCAAAGAAAACCAGGCATCCAGGCTAGTGGAGAGCTGTATACAGGCTCCTTAAGAAAGAAAACTCCCAGGCGAGAATTCTGTGAGCCTCTCGAAACTTATTCATCTTGCGCCTTAATTAATAGGCACTAAACACAGAATATGTAAAATGCAATTAAGATGCAGATGTGAGTCAATTTTATAGCCACTGGCTCAGAAAACGTGTGCTTTCCCATTTGAGAACTGGAAGACTTTTTTTTATGCCATGCAGCCAGAATGATACACATTAAACTTGCTTTCAGTTAATAGTTCTGTTAAAGTGTCCTGTGTTCAGTCTGCATTGACTAAGCCCCTATCTACATAGATACCCCAGCATGTAGAGCAACCTCACCTCCAAAACAAAACCACTGATATGATTTGGTTGCATCCCTACCGAAATCTCATCTTGAATTGTAATCTGAATTATAATCCTCACATGCTGGGGGAGGGATCTTGTGGGAAGTGATTGGATCATGGGGGTGGTTCCCCCATGCTGTTCTCATGATAGTGAGTGAGTTCTCATGAGATCTGATGGTTTTATAAGGGGCTTTCCTCTCCTTGGCTCTGCACTTCTCTCCCCTGCCGCCCATGTAAAGAAGGACATCTTCGCTTTCCCTTCCACCTTGATTGTAAGTTTCCTGAGGCCTCTTCAGCCATGCAGAACTGTGAGTCAATTAAACCTCTTTCCTTTGTAAATTACCCAGACTTGGGTATTTCTTCATAGCAGCATGAGAACAGACTAATACAACCACCCTCCCAGGGATTTTTGTGAGTTCCAAATAATATTAATCACATTGCCAGTGAATTAATCAATCATGCTCCTATGTAAAGAAGCCCCAGCGAAAACTCTTGTATGCTAAAATTTGGATGAGCTTCTCTAGTTGGCAAAACTCTGAGTAGTATCACATATTGTATCCTGTAGGAGGTAATGCTGTCCAGGACTCTGCAGGGAGAGGATGATTGCAGCCCTCTCAGAACTCCCAAACCAAATACTCATAAAAATATTGGACAGAGTTCTAGAAAGTCTATTCATAAAAGAGTTCCAAAAAGTGTTCCTTTTTTAGCCAGTGAAAGTTTCTTGAAAATGTTATGAATTTAGGTGTTTGAGTTCCTGAGCTGGGTTGGGATGCTTGTGAGTTTCACTGGGGGCTGAAACACCATGGACTCCTTTTCTGAGTGAAGCCTTTGTGAGTCTGTCTCATTCTTGATGGCTGAGACAGCAGAGGTGATTTCTTTAGAAGCCACAGGAGCTACAGCTGATTCTGTGCTTCATTCTTTGTGGAGGTTGGTTTTATAGAACATTTTTGAGCTATGACCACCATGCATATAGGAAAGAAGTGACGAATTAAAAGAAATCTCTATATGTGACATCTGTGTTAGTTTCCCAGGACTGTTCTAACAAATTACCACAAATTTGGTGGCTTAAAACAACAGAAATGTATTTTCTCACAATTCTGGAGGAGAAAGAAACCAAGGTGTCAGTAGGGCCACATCCCCTCCAAAGGCTTTGGGGGAGAATTCTTCTTTGATTCTTCCAGCTTTTGGTGGCTCCAGAAGTTCCTTGGCTTGTGGCTGCCTCATTCCAAATTCTGCCTCTGTCTTCATATCTGTGCCTCCTTTTCTGTGTCTCTGTGTGTCAAATATCTCTTCTCTTTTTCTTAACAAGACACCAGTCATTAGATTCAGAGTCTACCCTAAATCTAAGATAATTTCATCTAGAGTTCTTTAAGTAATTACATTTGCAAAGACCCTATTTCCAAATAAGGTCACATTCTGAAGTTCCAGGTAGATGTGCATTTTAGAACGACACTATTCAACCCACTACAGCATCCACAGATGCAGATCTGAGTGATGTATTTGTTTCATCTCATTTCCCTCATTTTTAAACCAAGACTAATAATGACACCTACTCTAACCCCCTCACAGCACTGTTAAGATTAAAGGAGATAATTGGTGTGAAAATCCTTTGTAAACTATTACAGAAGTAACAGGATGGATATAAAACAAAAGATCTTAACAGCTGGCCATAGGATTTACTATTTTTGTTGAAGAAAATAACCTAATGAGACTGCTTGCTGTGGCAGGGACAGGCTGAGGCTCCCAGGTGGGCAGTAACTGAAGTAACAAATATAGGTGCCTGATCTGTTTTGTATATGGCAAAGAGAGGAAGATTTTATTTTGTTTTTCATTTCCCCAAAGAGGGAGTGTGACCTGGGAGAAGTTAGGACACTATCTGGCGCTACAGGCAGCAACTAAAAGCAAGGAGACCGCAACAATTCTTAAAAACAGAAATTGCTGATTTGTGTTTTATGTTGTTTGCTTTCTGGTGTGTAACGTGACCCTCTTCCTATGATGACCAAGTCCTCAGAAATGTCAACTGCACTCAGAGGTGTTTAGAGCAGATAGAAATTTTTTGGACAAGTTTTGGAAATCGTGTCAGGGGATCAGTTTCAGGTTTCAGCAGACATGACTTGAGAAAGAAAATGCACACATATAAACTGGCACCAAGAGATAAAGAAGACTATGAGAATGTCATCCTTTCCCCACCACTTGGGAATTAGCAGAAACTTGGGGGAGGGCTTTGGTTTCCACCAAGGCATGGAATTAGGATTGAGCTATTCTATATTTCCCAGGGCAGAATGGCCCCAGTTAACATGGGGTTACTTAGCACTAGATGTAGGTATTGAGAAACTAATGTGGTTTGGAGAGCGACACAAAACATTTACAAGTGGCAGTGGAAGATCCCTCCCCAAGATTGTAACCTTGTATAAGGTACTGGGCTCATAGCTCTTAAAGGTACATTCTGGAGAAGCTCAAGTTCTAGATGAGATGGTCTCGTGAACAGGCAGTATTCCACATAATGATGAGCTCACGGAGAGTGATAAGTAGGTGCAGCTAAGGAGCAGGTGGGACTTGGCTCAGATACCTAATCCAAGGTTGGATTTGGAGTGGAGAGGTGTCATAACAGCTTTCTGGAACTTGAGACTTCCCAACTGTCTTAATTCAGAGTTGGCTGGGGAGAAAACAAAGAGGAGAAGATACTTCCAATGCCCCTTGCCTGACTTGCCTATCTGTTAACACTTTCCTTTTCAGTAAGAATATCAGGAGCTCAGGAAGAGATGTTTTGGAGAGGGCAGGGTCTAGTTGTGCCCCTTAAATCACACTTCACTGGGAGTACCACTTCCCTATATAGCTAATAATCAACTGTATTCAAATTGGTTGATTGCCACTTCACAGAAGCTAACATAAAAGCTAGCAAGAAGTTCCAGTGATGGTTATAAAAAAGCAAAAATAGTTATAAGATAAAAATAACTTATAAAATAGTTATAAGAAAATAGCTATAAGAAAAAAATAGTTATAAGGTAAAAATAAAAGCAATGGAAATATATTAATATTCAAGAAGTTAAAATTTTGTTAGAAAGCTAAAGAAATTGTGTAAGAAGTAAATTACTGAACAACTAATCACTTGCTTAGTCATGAAGGAAATAGCTACTGATGTTTTGAAAGCTTTGTAGTACCAATTGAACAGCCCTTCTCTCCAAAAGTGGCTCATTACTTATCCAGCTTTGATTGCACCATCTGAATCATTAGTTGTTAGGGTGGGTCCTCTTGTCATTTGCTCTGGAGAATGAGGCTTCTATTCCCCAAATTGTGCATATACATACATGTACATATATGTACATCTGTATGAATAAAAGCTGGTAGCTTACAAATACAGGAATAAAAGTATGTCATATATGTATATACAGTCAATCCTCATCGTTTGTAGATTTCATATTTGTTAATTTGCTTACTCATTAAAATGTATGTGTAATCCCAAAATCAACACTCTTGGTGCTTCTCCAGTCATTTGCGGATATATGCAGAGTGGTGAAAAATCTGATTCACCCAGACATGTGCATTCCCAGCTGAGCTCCAGCAGAGAACTGTTCTGCCTTCTTGTTCAACTCTCTCATACAAAGATGGCCAGAGGCTGGAGCCAGTGCAGGGTGGTGCAGGAAGCTCTGACTCTGGGGCCAACTGGACCAGGCTTGAATCTCAACTCTGGCACCTGATGGTAGGACATCCTCAGGCAAGTCGCTGAACATTTCTGACCATAATTTTCCTTTCTGTAAAATAAAGTAAAAAGAACCTACCGGGATGAATTGTTCTCAGGAATTAATACTATAATCTGTGTAATACACAAACACACAAATAAAATATATATTATAGATATGTATTTTCCCTGCATGCAGTGGTTCAGTTTTCACTAATTTTGTGCCCACAGCAACTTTATACAGTATAACTACCATGAACATACCATATACATATATATGTATGTATACACACATGCACATATGCAGTTACATGGAGAGAGGAACACATACTTACATGTTTGTCCATCTTTGCTATATATTCTCAAATCAATACAGGTGTAATCAACAGACTATTGTTAATGGCTCTTGTTTCTTCCATTTTTAGAAGTGAAGAAATTATCTCTCAAAAGAATTTTCCTCCTTATGAAAAGGAAGTAAATTGCTCACTTTTTATAGATGCATTCAGTCTTTTGGGGAATGCCTACATGAGCCCATTCAGTAAACTACCTCTTTCAATACACTGAATAGTATCCCATTAGTCTGACCATGTTAATGCAACTTCAAAAGGAAAATAATTCACTCTTTTATCATAAGTATGATGAGAACTGTAATGCACATAATCTCCAACTCTTTTTCTATTCATTGGCTAGGACTGCTAAATGAAGCTTACATTATTACTGTAAAAGGATGACTGCCCATGAGAAGTAAAAAATAATGTCACTAACTTCACAATAGCATGGAAATTTTGAGAAATTTTTTCAAAAGTTATAATAGGTTTGGAATATTCTATTCCCATTCTTCCTCTAATAACTCTGGGTGACCAAAGGAACATATTTGCAAGACAGCTGAAAGGCATCAGGGCATCTGACCTTGGAAGTGAGTGAACTAACTAGTCTACGATGGCTATGGACCTTCAGTCTTGACCTCTGTAATCCTATAATATAAAGCCATTGAACTAGTGGAAAGTATTCAGAAATGGAAGTGTGGTGTTTAACTTGCCACAACTAAGGGTAAAACCATTGTATATTTATATTTGATGTTACAAAGAAAGAATTCCTGTACACAAGTCTTCTTACTAGATGGGAATTAAAGTTGTGTTCTAAATGTATTAGTTGGCATAGATTAAGTCAAAGAATAAACAGACCCCCAAATTAATGATGGCCCAAATACGAGAGGAATTAGTATCTCTTTTATATAAGAGTTCAAATGGGTGTTTCTGGATGACAGGTGCATTTTCTCTGTGAAATGTTTAAGGGATCCAGGTTTCTTATATCTGTGGCTCTGCCATCTCTTAGGCCCTCATTGTCATCTTCATCTATCAGGAAGAAAGAGGAAAAGAGTGTGGGGGAGGTAAAGTCACTTTGTAAAAGCCTTGGCTGAGAAACTCTGTGCATTATTTACAGATTCCATTGGCTAGAACTCAGTTCTGTGGCCACACCTAACTGCAAAGGATCCTGGGAACTGTGGTTTCCTTATGTGCCCAGGAAGGAAAGGAGATCATGGGTTTTGGCAAGCATCAGGCCATGTCAGGCATAGGTGTTGTTATGCTGAAGGAGGAACATAGACCCTTCCCCCTCCTCCCTTGACCATGGCCATAGGTAAGGGATGAGATTTCAGAAGAGGGATAGAGGTATTTATGGGGTAAATATCCTGGGGAAGATGCTAATTGCTATTCAGAAGCAAGAACCAAGACAAAAAGATCAAAGGCAGAGGGCAATCCGTCATTGTCTGTCTCTCACTTGATTTTTCTCTTAATCTTAAAATTGACTGAAAAAATAGTTGAGATGCTTAAAAAGCAGTTCCTCACATGAAAGTAAGAAACCCAAGCAACATGTCTATGAAATTATGCCAGCAACTTGGAACTCAAAGCTTCTCCCTCCTGGCATGTGGAAAAGTAATGCCATTTGTAGGAGTGAGTGGACATTTTCATAGTTCTCCATCTGTTGAGACCTCCCCACCCCTCAACAAAGTAATTATACTTTCCAACCTCCCTTGACCCTAGGATGCACATATGATGTATGTTCTTAGACGTATACTACCTGTGGAAACTGGCAGAACATTGGGGCACCTGAGTCACTGGTGTGGAAATGAACAAGACAAGGTATTCTGGGGGTTGACAGTAGTGGAGGCAACCTCTTGGTCACAGAAAAGTTTGAGTGGTTCTGGAGTTGGTGACAGCAGCTATCTCATTACTAGGCCAGCTTTGTGGGCTAATTCTGGAAGTTGTCCCTGGTAGCTTAATCTAAATGCTGTTCTTCCAGATCGTCCAATGATTCTGTGACCTTTCTAATATTTTTTAATGCATTTCTTCTGCTTTAACTAACTAGAGTGAATTCTGTTGTCTGTGACTAGGAACTGTTTACCAATATTGAGATCCAGCTAGTCATTGTAGAATCAGAATGCATTGCTTTGCCTATAGAATGATTGATATTCCTTAAACTGTTTATTCACATTTTCTTATTCCAACCAGAATTAGTGCTGTTCTAAAGATGTGCAAAAGAAAAGTTTTGTCTATGTCGTACAGAATGTTAAAACTCGAGCAAAACACACTTGGAAGATAGCACATTTGTGGCTGAAATTCTGAAAGCAGGAGAACCCCAAGAGGGGATGTTACATTTCATGACACTGAGTCAAGACCACTTTTTCAGTAGCCCCTCTATCCTAGGGAATTTTCCTTCCTAGTTAAACCCTGAAGGTTCTGCAGCATGATTTATTAAAGAAGAAAAATCTCTTCAGAGATGGACTACGAAAAGAAATCAGCTACTCTTTACAAATAGATATCTCACATTTTATTCTGATTGCTCTAAAAGGCAATGATTACTTGGGCGTAATGTTTGGAGAAGTTAGTTATTTCAAAAACTCAAAATTTTCAAAATTCAAAAATTTTCCACACCAAGTAATGTTCCTTGTATAATATAGGCTTGCCAGAGACTGAAACCAAGGGCATGCCATGAGTACTGGATATGCAGAAGAGAGATGGCCTTGGTTTTTGAGAGGAAACTTGGTGTAGTGGAAATAGCATTTGGGTTCTGTTACTTACCAGCTGCCTGTGACCTTAAGCAAGTCATTTAATTTCTCTGGGTCTCATTTCCTCATCTGTAAACTGGAGACAATAATCATAGGACCTTACTCAAAGGGTGATTAGGCTTAATTAAAAGTGTGTCATGACTCTTTGTTGCAGGCAGTAGAAACCAATTCTGGCTGACTTAAGCAGAAAAGGAATTACTGGGAGACAACTGAGATGCTCACAAAATTGACAGAAAGGTGAAAGAACCGGGGCCAGAAAATGAGCAGGTGCTAAGAGAAATCAAGCAAATAAAAATGAAATCCATTGTCAACACTAGGAATGGCTGGTTGGGATTCCCCCACTGGCTGCCTGTAACTGGTTTCTCTACCACTGAGGCTAGTTCCTGCTGCTGCTGCTGCTGCCTGGGTGGGTCAGACATTGATGCCATGGCACTCTCACCTCCACTGACTCTAGGCATCATCCCCTCTCGATGATGACTTGAACCTGAATGGAAACTACTTACGAGACACAACTGCTAAACATTCAGGAATTTCAACAGCTGGTATTAAAGAGTTTTAGTTTGAAATCAGCCATGGCAGGAGTTATTTACACCCTGGAAAGTGGCAAACATTACAAATCAGGTCTGTTTTTGTTTTTTGTTTTTTGTTTTTTCCCAAAGAGCCAGTTTACCTGCAAAATACTGCCTCAAATAACAAATTTCTAGGCGTGAGTGCCTGATTGGGTGAGTCTAAGATACATGTCTGTGTTTTAGCTACCAGGGGATGGGGAGAGGAAAAGACTAGCTTTTTAAATAGCAGGAGGAGGACCTCTCTCTTACCAAGACTGAAACGGTTGGAGGATTCCTTTCAAAAGGATGAGGATTTCAAGGCTGAATAGCCTCCTGAAATTTCAAATATTCTCTGCAGTATGCAAAGGGCTTACCTAAATCTATGTATTTACCCATAATGAGTACCAAGTACATTTTGTGTCCTTGCTCATTCATTTTCTCTTTTCCCTAGTTTTTGCCACATGTATAATCCTTGCTTTTCTATTTGATACATGCTTTTAAATTCTGCCCATAACAAAATAAAGCCTTAATAAACCCTGTCCTAAGTTATATCTAATTAAGGAGAAAGGTTAGCTCAGAGGTTCCAACTTTAAATTGATGACTGTAGAATGCTGTTCTCTGTGAAGGGAATGTGTGTCTTTAGAAAGAATCATTCTTCACATGTAAGTGTTTTTGAGATAAAAATAATGAAATACGTACAAACATTTACACCAAGATAAATTTCTTATTAAGATACTGAAGGTCTTTCTATTTATTAAATTATCCAACATCCTATCAAAAGAATTTTTATTTTACTTTTTAAAGTTTCAACCTCTGGGAGTACAGAACAAGGAATTTTTATTTTAGAAAATTTAAAGTAGAGACTCTTCCAAGTAAGAGGATATGACAAGCAGCTACTATTATTTTTCCTCCAAATTCATAAGTGTAAGGTACCTGTTTAATCAACTAGAGGTTAGAAAAAAAATACAAATAAAATATTTTTCATGAAAGCTGCTTCTTTATATTGGCTACAAATGATTTATGTCCTTGGACTTGGATGAAGGGGAACAAAAAATATTTTAATAATAGAAATTGCATTGCAAAACTTTTTTCATATGTATCTTGTTTAATTCTTTATGTTTCATATTCATCACTTTATCCATGTAACTGGTGGGTGCCTGAACTCACATTTGAAATTAGGAAAATTTGTCACTGTTCAGAGTCAGCTTTCATTTTTCTAAATGTAGCAAAAAGAAGGGAATTTTTTCCTAGGTGAAGATTATGCATTCTTAAAGAGGCATTTGGAAGTTCCTTTACCTGCAGCTTTTACTCACGTGTTTGGAAGTGGTGATACAAAGATACTGCTGTGGATTGAGGGGATGAAGCACTTCACTGGGTGCTGGAAGAACAGAATCTACTCTGACCCCAGAGCGGTCAGTGGCTTGAGCTAGTTTCTCCCTTCCTGGGTTCATTCAGTTTCTCCATTTGAAAAGTAAGTACCCATCCAGGAGTGCTTTATATTTCCTTCATCCTTAAAAAATTCTGCATCCTGAGGTTGGAGCGTCACCTCACCCAGGAAGTGCAAGGGGTTGGAGAACTCCCTCCCTTAGCCAAGGGAAGCCATGAGGGACTGTGCCATGAGGGACAGTGCTATCCAGCCCAGATACTATGCTTTTCTCACTGTCTTCACAACCTACAGATCAGGAGATTCCCTCGGGTGCCTATACAACTGGAGCCCTGGGTTTCAAGCACAAAACCAGGTGGCCATTTGGGCACACACTGAGCTAGTTGCAGGAGTTTTTTTCATACCCCAGTGGCATCTGGAACACCAGTGAGACAGAACCATTCACTCTCCTGGAAAGGGCACTGAATCCAGGGAGCTGAGTGGTCTTGCTCAGCAGATCCCACCCCTACAGAGCCCCACAAGCTAAGATTCACTGGCTTGAAATTCTTGCTGCCAGCACAGCAGTCTGAAGTCACCTTGGGACTCTTGAGCTTGGTGTGGGGAGGGGCGTCTGCCATTACTGAGGCTTGAGTAAGCAATTTTCCCTTCACAGTATAAACAAAGCTGGGAAGTTCAAACTGGGCGCATAATCCACCGCAGTGCAGCAAAGCCACAGTAGCCAGACTGCCTCCCTAGATTCCTCCTCTCTGGGCAGGGCATCTCTGAAAGAAAGGCAGCAATCAGGGGCTTATAGATAAAACTTCCTTCTCCCTGGCACAGAGCACCTGGGGGAAGGGGTGACTGTGGGCACAGCTTCAGCAGATTTAAACCTTCCTGCCTGCCGGCTCTGAAGAGCACAGCAGATCTCCCAGCACAGCACTCAATCTCTGCTAAGGGACAGGCTGCCTCCTCAAGTTGGGTCCCTGACCCCTGTGCCTCTTGATGGGGAGACATCTCCCAGCAGGGGTCAGCAGGCACCTCATACAGGAGAACTCCAGCTGGAATCTCACGAATGCCCCTCTGGGACAAAGCTTCCAGAGGAAGGAGCAGGCACCAATCTTTGCTGTCGTGCAGCCTCCACTGGTGATACTCAGGCAAACAGGTTCTGGAGTGGACCTCCAGCAAACTCCAGCAGACCTGCAGAAGAGGGGCCTGACTGTTAGAAGGAAAACTAACAAAC
>NW_012108530.1:663907-665073 GCF_000951045.1 Mandrillus leucophaeus | reverse complement strand
AGCCCAAAATCTCCTTAAGCTGATAAGAAACTTCAGCAAAGTCTCAGGATACAAAATCAATGTGCAAAAATCACAAGCATTCCTATACACCAATAATAGACAAACAGAGAGCCAAATCATGGATGAACTCCCATTCACAATGACTGCAAAGAGAATAGAATACCTAGGAATCCAACTTACAAGGGATGTGAAGGACCTCTTCAAGGAGAACTACAAACCACTGCACAAGGAAATAAGAGAGGACACAAACAAATGGAAAAACATCCCATGCTCATGGATAGGAAGAATCAATATTGTGAAAATGGTCATACTGCCCAAAGTAATTTATAGATGCATTGCTATTACCGTCAAGCTACCAATAACTTTCTTCACAGAATTAGGAAAAACTACTTTAAATTTCATATGGAACCAAAAAAGAGCTCATATAATCCTTAGCTAAAAGAACAAATCCTGGAGGCATCATACTACCTGATTTCAAACTATATTGCAAGTCTACAGTAACCAAAACAACATGGTACTGGTATCAAAACAGATATAGACCAATGGAACAGGACAGAGACTCAGAAATAATGTCGCACATCTACAACCATCGGATCTTTGATGAACCTGACAAAAACAAGCAATGGCGAAAGGATTCGCTATTTAATCAATGGTGCTGAGAAAATTGGCTAGTCATATGCAGAAAGCTGAAACTGGACCCCTTCCTTACATCTTGCACAAAAATTGACTCAAATGGATTAAAGACTTAAATGTAAGACCTAAAAGCATAAAAACCCTAGAAGAAAACCTAGGCAATACCATTAAGGACATAGGCATGGGCAAGGACTTCATGACTAAAACACCAAAAGCAATTGCAATAAAAGCTAAAATTGACAAGTGGCATCTAATTAAACTAAAGAGCTTCTGCACAGCAAAATAAACTATCATCAGAGTAAACAGGCAACCTACAGAATAGGAGAAAATGTTGCCATCTATTTATCTGACAAAGGGCTAATAACCAGAATCTACAAGGAACTTAAACTAATTTACAAGAAAAAAACAAACAACACCATCAAAAAGTGGGCGAAGGATATGAACAGACACTTCTCAAAAGAAGACATTTATGTGGCCAACAAACATGAAAACAAGCTCATCATCACTGGTCATTAGAGAAATGCAAATCAAAA
>NW_012108530.1:661345-663067 GCF_000951045.1 Mandrillus leucophaeus | reverse complement strand
TGCAGCCTCCACTGGTGATACTCAGGCAAACAGGTTCTGGAGTGGACCTCCAGCAAACTCCAGCAGACCTGCAGAAGAGGGGCCTGACTGTTAGAAGGAAAACTAACAAACAGGAAGCAATAGCATCAACATCAACAAAAAGGATGCCACACAAAAACCCCGTCCGAAGGTTACCAATATCAAAGACAAAGGTAGATAAATCCACAAAGATTAAAAAACAAAACAAAACAAAACAAACAAACAAACAAAAAAACCCATGCAAAAAAAAAAAAAACCTGAAAATTCCAAAACCCAGAATGCCTCTTCCCCTCCAAAGGATCACAACTCTCCAGCAGCAAGGGCAGAAAACTGGACGGAGAATGAGTTTGACGAATTAACTGAAGTAGGCTTCACAAGGTGGGTAATAACAAACTCCTCTGAGCTAAAGGAGCATGTTGTAACCCAATGCAAGGACGCTAAGAACCTTGATAAAAGGTTACAGGAACTGCTAACTAGAATAAGCAGTTTAGAGAAGAACATAAATAACCTGATGGAGCTGAAAAACACAGCATGAGAACTTTGTGAAGCATATACAAGTGTCAATAGCTGAATTAATCAAGCAGAAGAAAAGATACCAGAGATTGAAGGTCAACTTAATGGCATAAAACATGAAGAAAATATTAGAGAAAAAAGAATGAGAAGGAATGAACAAAGCCTCCAAAAAATATGGGACAATGTGAAAAGACCAAACCTACATTTTATTGGTGTACCTGAAAGTGACGGGGAGAATGGAACCAAGTTGGAAAACACACGTCAGGATATAATCCAGGAGAATTTCCCTAACCTAGCAAGGCAGGTCAACATTCAAATTCAGGAAATACAGAGAACACCACAAAGATACCCCTCGAGAAGAGCAACCACAAGACACATAATTGTCAGGTTCACCAAGGTTAAAATGAAGGAAAAAATGTTAAGGACAGCCAGAGAGAAAGGTCAGGTTACCCACAAAGGCAAGCCCATTAGACTAACAGCAGATCTCCCTGCAGAAACCCTACAAGTCAGAAGAGACTGGGGGCCAATATTCAACATTTTTAAAGAAAAGAATTTTCAACCCAGACTTTCATATTCAGCCAAACTAAGCTTCATAAGTGAAGGAGAAATGAAATATTTTACAGACAAGCAAATGCTGAGAGATTTTGTCAACACAAGACCGGCCTTCAACAGCTCTTAAGGAAGCACTAACTGTGGAAAGTAAAAACTGGTACCAGTTACTGCAAAAACATTTCAAAGTGTAAAGACAATTGACGCTATGAAAAACTGCAAAACATTGAAGTTTTGCATACAAAATTATGAAGAAACTGCAAAAACATTCCAAAGTGTAAAGACCATTGATACTATGAAGAAACAACTGATGGGCAAAATAACCAACTAGCATCATAATGACAGGATCAAATTCACACATAACAATATTAACCTTAAATGTAAATGGGCTAAATGCCTCAGTTAAAAGACACAGACTGGAAAGTTGGATAAAGAGTCAAGACCCATCAGTGTGCCATGTTCAGGATACCCATCTCACGTACAAAGACACATATGGGCTCAAAATAAAGGGTTGGAGGAATATTTAACAAGCAAATGGAAAGCAAAAAACAGCAGAGGTTGCAATCCTAGTCTCTGATAAAACAGACTTTAAACCAACAAAGATCAAAAAAGACAAAGAAGGCATTACATAATGGTAAAGGG
>NW_012108530.1:650675-657325 GCF_000951045.1 Mandrillus leucophaeus | reverse complement strand
ATGACAGGTTGATGGGTGCAGCAAACAAACCACCATGGCACATGTATACCTATGTAACAAACCTGAACGTTCTGCACATGTATGCCAGAACTTAAAGTATCATAAAAAATAAACAAAACTATAAAAAAAAGAAGAGATACCAGAGAGTCTGCTAAAAAAAAAAAATCTGCATCCCACTTACTAATTCTAATCTCATTTCTCAGTTGAAAGACACACTTAATTATTAGTAGCTCAGCTGGGCACTAATGAAAACTTGTCAAACAGCCATGAAAGGAACAGAATCTCCAGTTCACACCTGCATTACAGAAATCCCCTCCTCTGGCCTTTTTCAATGAGTAAACACTTATTTTTGGCAGTGTTGGCTTGGGAATAGTGTCTCTATAGAAACCACTGCCTGGGTGAACACTTTCCTTGGGAATGAGCAGCTTCTCAACATTTACATGTCATCTCAATTGATAGAACAAGTAGATCTTTCAAGATCTCCAAGCCTTTTTGTCAGCTGGCAGGTTAAATTCTAAATTAGATGCAATGCCTGAAGGAGCATGTGAGCTGAGAAGCATCAGTGTTTTCATGACAGCTGAGAATGCCATGTCTCCATACAAATGTTAATTCCACTGTCATTGTGGGTTTTTATATACCATTAGTTTTATTTTCAACATTGAGTGGAAATGAAGAGACATTTTGGGATTTCCTTTGGGATTTCAAAGCCATTTGTGGTTGTTGTTGTTGTGTTTCTTCCTGTGCTACCACCCCAAGCTGGGTGCTTTCAGAGCTGTAGGTGTGGTGGGACACAGTTCCCTCAGTACATCACCAGAAGCTCTGAGCAAGCTTTGGGGGCTGGATCCAGAACAGTGAAAATCTGGAGCACCTCCCATTTCATGCCTTGGAGTCTCGACAGATTCTCAAACAGAACGCTGTAAACCTACTTTATAAGTTTGTTAAAAATAAACAGAAATATATGAAGTCCCCCAAATGTATCACCTCAGTGCCATTACACCCAGAAATAGCTTCCATTTGACACCTAAACTATAAGATGTACAATGTTACTGCTTTTTCCTCCCTCCACCCCACAATGTATGGATAATTGTCAAAGTCCAGAGTACCACCTGGCCTCTGGGGAAAGTGCAATGGTAAATTTGGGGGAGGAAAATTTTCTTATAGGTCGGCTACAAAGGCCAGTTTTAGCAAGCAGAATCTTCTTGTGCCTGATATGTTTGAGTGAACCAAGAGGCGAAAACAACTCCATGCTCTGTATTGGAAATCCTAGCAAGATTGGTGTCCAGGCAGGATGATAGGAAATACATCTTAATTTTGAACAAAGCATTTTGCTTAGAATGTTAGGTGAATAGGGAAATCGCGATGCAGAGCTGCTCAGGGCTTTCTGATTTGTGGCTCTGGCACAGGTAGCTTTGGCCTCGTTTAGAAATGGCTACTTGATTTCTCACCGTGAAGTGCTCCCAGCGTTCTGATAAGAAGAGCAACACTCTCTGTTCTGAGGCATATGTTGTTCCTGCTCTTAAGGAGGGATGGGGACAAAGAGCCCAAATGAACGCACACAGTTTTTAATGTTTTGGGAGCAGTGTGTGCCTCTAAATTCACTTGGTGTTTGCTCAATTTTTCATTTCCTGTGTAGATTCATTCTTAGATTGGAAACAACTTCATTACCCACATATTCAGATTAATTCCTGAGTCATGCCTGGTTTCTTCTCTTAAAAACAGATAACAAATCTGGACTTTGAGAGCCAGAGTTTGACCATTTTTCAATCTGAATGTATTCAGGATAAGATGTTCCATAAAGATCAACTGTGATGGGACCACTTCTGATTTATTAGGCAGGCTGAGCATCCCAAATCATGCAGAGAAAAGAAACAATAATAATTCAACAAAATGACTGCCATTTATTGTCTGCTAGATTCCAGGAATTTTGCACATATTAACCTCGTGTTATCTGCACAACAATCCTGTGAGTTAGATTTTATTTTCAGATAAAGAAGCTTGTTTCAGAAATTAACTTGCCCAGGCCACACACAGCATGCAGTGGTCAAGCTAAGATGCGCACCTGAGTCAGACTGACTCTTGAGACCGATGGTTACATACTGCCTTATGAAAGGACTACTTCTGCAAAGCAACTCTCAAATGCTGAAGAGCCAAGAAACCAAAGAAGGCAGACAAATCCAGTTTGTATTGGGTGATGTATTGAGAAAACTTACAGACAGACACATGGTCTTGGGTGGCTGCAAGAAAGGTAGATCTCCATGCAGTTGTCCCTCAGACCCAAGGCCTATATATCATAGGAAAGGGGTATATGTGTTCTACCAAGATAGTTAAAGGCAGTTCTCCAGAACAGGCAAGAATGCGGTGTGTGTCCTAGCCTATAACTTGTGTTATAACATCAAAATTGCTTTTTTCTTGCACTAGGAGCAGTAAATAAAGTAGAAACCAGGAGGCATTCCCAGGACTGGGGCAAATCAGAAGCCAACATGGCAGATTGGCATTCAAGATGGAGTCACTTTTGTCTCCACATATACTCAGCAATGCTGCATCATCAGTCAATAAGCCACATGGCATGGCATATTTTTCTTGTACCTGTGAGTTTCGTATTTAGTATTTTTGTTTGTATTCTAGAAGACTGTGGCTCTCTACTATAGCTAAGCCTACTAGAATCCTTCATAATAATGGAGAGGCAAATACTGGATGAAAAGAAATTGAATGGTGATAAATAGAAACCATATTATGTGAAACGCAGAGAAGATATTTCTTATTAACTAAATGAGACTGTAGCCTGGAATATGAGAGCCAATCCTTCAGTAGTTATTGAAATGCCAACATAAGCAGAGTCCTATAGTATGGTCCCTAGCAGAATTCATTGTAAGTTATTGGTCAACAACTATTAGAGGAGGTTTTAATGTTTGTGAAATACAGCTATAAGGGATCAGTTGTACTCTGTGAGGTACAATTGTTTGAAATTGTGAAACAACATACAATTGTACCGTGTTTGAAAGAAGACATTTTAGGAAAATACTGGAGCATGAAATATCATTTTAAAAAATCTTCCTTTAGTTTTTCTAAGAAATAGGATGAAGTAATGTAGGGCAACTGTGGCACACAAGAAAAAGGGTTGCCATTTGCACAGATTGCAGTGCAAGTGGTGCCAGTTGGATGTGCACAACAGTGAGGGGCAGCCCTCACTGAATTAGGAGAAATCCTAAGAATCTTCTCTACTTAGACATATGAGGCTTTCTGCTGGTTTCTGAGCAACTCGGTAGATGGTGATGCCATTTAGTGAGATACAAAATATTGGGGAAGAAATGAGTTTGCTTGGGGGAAAACAAAAGGTTCTGTGGGGAGGTTGAGTTTTAGAGGTTGACTATGCTGTTGGGTACATGAGACTGGAGCTGTGGGGAGAGGTTGGGACTGGAGATAGAATTTGGTGAGTTATCAGTGTATGGATAATTCTTAACCCCATGAAACTGAGGAAGATGTCTTAGGGAGAAGGGAGAGAAAAAAGAGGCTGAGGACTGGTGTCCGCCAACATTTAGAGGTCAGGAAAAAGCAAAGGAGACTGACAAGGGAGCAGCCAGTGCAGTTCAAGGAAAACTAGGATAGTTTAATGTCCAGGATGGAAACAACTGAGAAGAGCGCTTCAGGAAGGAGAGTCAAGGGCTGGGGCACACGCTGCTGAGAATTAGCAGAGTCTCACTGACTCTCTCTTCCTTGTTTTTCTAAATATGCTTCCTTATCCCCAAACCCATGACTGCTGTCTTAGTTCAGAAATACAATGGCCTCTCAATGAAGCTCCTCGCCTCTTGATTCAGCTTCCTACAGTCCACATTGCATGCTATCCTGGGAGAACAATCTCTCTAAAATGCCAACACGATTATGTCACACCCAGATTTAAAACTGTGCAATGGCTGTCCATTTTATGGGTAATTATAAGTTATTGGTTAACAACTACTAGAGGAGCTTTTAATGTTTGTGAAATACAAGTACAAGGGGTCAGTTGTACTCTGTGAGGTACAATTGTTTGAAATTGTGAAACATACAATTGTAACCATGTTTGAAAGAAGCCATTTTAGGAAAAGAATATTTCCTATGAGGCTATCACCTGGAGCTTAACTCCCTTCCCACCAGATCCAGCTTTATGGTCTCCCACACATCCTGTGCTATACCCCAATTCACCACATCTAATGTGCCATGCTTTTTTTCTTTAACCTCCATGGAGTTCCTCTTGGCTGGTACTGTTCCCTCTGACTGAAATACTTTTCCCCACTCTAGTCCTTCTGACACGTCTCAGTATATAGGTCTTGGTTCTAGAGTTATTTTCTCTGTAAAAGTTTCCCCTGATCTCCCCTAAACATATTAGACATTGTCCATTCTACCATCCCATAACTTGCCATAAACATCTCAATTATAGCCCTGTCCATGTGTATTGCAACTGCTTTTTATTAATATTATGATACGATTAAACCATAAATTTCCTTATGAGTGGGGGCCATGCATTTTCTTTTTAATGTTCCCAGTGCCAAGTACAGCATTTTGTTCCTATGAGAAGTCCATAAGTAAACATTGAAAGAAAAAGACCTCACAGATTTTATAAAAGTTCAAATGTCTATATTAACTATGCTTCCACAAAAATATTCCCTCTCTCTCAGGGGATTAGTGATCATTAAAAACCAGTGCTAATTAACCTGGCTCTTATCTGCATGTTTGGGATGAATATACTGCCCAAATAGTGCCAGATTAGGGGCTCCTGGTGATTGTTCCATTTTATGATTCACCAGAGGCCATTTCTGACCATTTCCTTCAGGTGCTCAAAATTGTGAGCCATGCAGCTAGCTCCTTACATAAGGAAAAAACCCTGCTTGTCCCATTTATTGGAAGCCCAGAGCAATATTACTTCAATTAAATTGATTCAGTATTTGTCAAAGTTCTCCCAGCTACAGAAATTGTGCCTTGAAACAGTCAGAAAGAAAATTTAACCTGGAAAGACTCTGCATTTTTATTAATATAATTTTTAAAGACAATGCCTTATATAACCGAGTCATAATCCCTCTAGGATAAGATAGAGGGAGGGGAGGGAAGAAGACTACGTTAGCCTGGAGTTGAAATCATTTATTGTGAAGATTCATGGAAAGCACTACAAAGTCAGATTCTGGCATTTAAGAAAATAGAAAATACTTTAGTATTTCCCCGGCACTAGGTTACATAATAGCAGGCACATAATCACCCTGTCTTGTTTTTTTCTGTCTTTGCACATAAAAAAAAGTTATTTAAAGATAATCTACTGCTGAAAAATCAAAAAAAATAAAGTTCAGGCTTCAGAGTGTTATTAAAGCAGCCACTTTGACCTCTCAAAACTTGACCTCTTAGAGGTCAACTATTCTAGCTCTTCCCTCTGTGTTTCATCAGAAGTAATTGAAACATACCAGAAGAATGAGAATCTTCTATTTTTAGAGGCCTAGAAAATAAATCTCCATCATTAACTCATTTCTCTGTACACTAACCCTCTGAAATTTCTTTCGCATGTCCAAAGGCCCTCAGGCTTCCTTTGCCTTCCTCCCAACCTGATCAACGCCATCCATAAAACCACATCTTGCTATTGGAATGCTCTGGGCTGCACTTAACAGAAACCCTGATGCAAACTAACTTAGGAAACTTACAGTATCTCCCCACAGCAAATCTGAGGTCATGTGGACTCTGGTGTTGTTTGATTTTGTGACTGAAGAATATCCTTGAGGATGCAGGTTTTTCCATCTTTCCTTACCAAGCGCAGAATTTGTTGTAATGTCAGGCTGGTAGCAAGATCCAGTACACATCCAGACAGGACAAAATCCAGAGGGAGAAGGGCCATCACTTCTTCCTATGTATCCTTTTAGAAAAAAGAAAGCCTTTTTTGGAAATTCATCAGCAGACTTCCTTCCATGTTTCTTGGTCAGGATTGGCCATTCTTGAACCAGGTATTGCAAAGAAGGATACAATGTTCACATTCAACTGATCACAAGTAGGGTAGACCACAAATACCACTACATCTGTTTGTCCTTCCTTCTGCTGTTTCTATCTGGCTTCTGGCCCTCTCCTGTACCCTGTACCATTTACTCAGCTAATTGGGAAGAAAGACAAAAAAGAGAAGGACAAGAGAACAAATAGGAGTGCAGGGATAGATTGAGACTGTAATTGGGGATACAACTTAAAAGTGGGAGAATTGAATTTATTGAACAGAATCTTTTCCATATTTTTTTAAGTAAGCGAGTTAGATCACATGTTACTAGAGTTTTCATTTAACCTTAAAAAGTTGTGATCTGACTATTGATAGGGGCATTGTCAGTGAAGTCAGACAAGCACTTGTGTCTTTAGGTCAAGCAGTTTAATTGTATTGAGCCTCAGTTTCCTTGTCTGAAAAATAGAAATAATAATCACCTTGTTGTTTGCTGTTATCACTAGAAATATCATACAACCAGTGCTAGCATCACACCTGGTACTTTATATATAGATAATTAATTTTTAAAAAACAGGTGTTTCATGCACACGTATGTTTATTGCAGCACTATTCACAGTAGCAAAGACTTGGAATCAACCCAAATGTCCATCAGTGACAGATTGGATTAAGAAAATGTGGCACATATACACCATGGAATACTATGCAGCCATAA
>NW_012108530.1:648483-650515 GCF_000951045.1 Mandrillus leucophaeus | reverse complement strand
AGTTATACCTGATGTAAATGACGAGTTGATGGGTGCAGCACACCAACATGGCACAAGTATACATATGTAACAAACCTGCACGTTATGCACATGTACCCTACAACTTAAAGTATAATAATAATAAATAAATTAAAAAAAAATAAAAACAAAACAAAACAAAACAGGTGTTTATAATAAAAAAGAGAAGAAATTTGAGATGTTGGAGAAGCCACCAAGAAAGTTGACAACAGGGACTCCAGAAAGGCCAAACACTTTTGATTGGTGATCGTAGAGGGTAACTGCCAATATTGAATCATTCGTTGTACTAAATGCTTTACTTATGTTGTCTCCCCTAAACTTGTATTTCTTTCTTCATTTTACAGATGGGCATTCAGAAGGTCATATGACTGGTGAGTGGACAAGCCTGCTTGGAGATCTGGATTTGCCTTGTGCTGAAGCCCAGGCTCCTGAGCAGCACGTGATCATGTTTCCAGACATAATTCCCTTTACTCAAGGTTACCTGGGTTGTTCATTCTGAACAAACCAGGCTAACATAGTATCCTAGCTTTTAGACTTCTTTGACTTGTGCTTTATTTATATATAGAATCTTTTAAAAGAGCATGTATATTGATAATTTATTATCATATACAGTATGTTTTCACCCCATACCAACACTGATAGAGAACAAAAAATCTCTTCACGTTTTCCAGAAAGAAGCTGCTGGCACCAAGAGATTAGTGAACAATGAAGATTTCACTAAAGACGTTATGGAAGGCACAGAGGAGGGAGGTTACATTGCACATTGCACAGCAACCTGCTGACACTTCTCATCCAAACTATCTGCTCTCGAGATTCCTTCTTTTCCAATGAACCTACAGCACGAGGAATTGTTCTCAACGCTTTCCCATGGCAAAGCCCCATGAAAGGTCAATTCCAGTTCCTTTCACCTTGCTCCCACCCCCACATAGAATTCTACCCTTCCCAACCTGTACCATGCAGAACACTCAGCACTTCTCTGTTTCTGGCTTTTACATCCCAGCTCATCTTTGGAATCAAATAGAAGCGTCTCCCCCTTACAGGGACCCAACCAACTTAGAAAATGGGTGGAGAAGAGAGTGATATGTAATCATTTGTCTTTTAAAAATGGAAGCTGCCTCACATCTTCTTGAAATGAAGTGAGATATAAATAAATACCTCATCTACACTTCCCAGGCTTAGTCTCCAGTATTCCTTGATCTCAAGCTCTATCGAACTGTTTATTCACTTTTATCAGGATAGTCTGAGGGCCATTTGAAAATGTTTATGAGATTACATGGCTGTTAAAAAGAACAGTTTGTCCTCTTTACTACCTGAAGATATCTATATATCTTTAAAGATTTTTTCCTCTGACTCTAAAAGTAATGCATGCTCATTGTAGGTTATTCGGAAAATTCGGGAATATATCATAAAAAAAATCTTTTATAATTCTACTGCCCAGAGTGAAATT
Source organism: Mandrillus leucophaeus (assembly GCF_000951045.1). NCBI lineage: Eukaryota > Metazoa > Chordata > Mammalia > Primates > Cercopithecidae > Mandrillus > Mandrillus leucophaeus. The sequence continues at coordinate 649,050 of NW_012108530.1, read as the reverse complement.
CTGTTAAAATTTGGGTATATTTTCTTATAATCTTTTCTTCTATTCTCTTTCTTTCTCCCTCTTAGTGATTTAAGAAGTGAATAAGAACAGAAAACTCTCTTACTTTTGCTGGTAGGAGAACAGACTGGCAAATGAGAGTTGGAGGACAGCATCAGAATGACCCTATTCTCTCTGTGATTAGTTGAGCAGACACACAAGAAAGAAGAGAAAACTCCTAAATAACAGCATAACTTCTGTAACTGTAGTCCCCAAACTTAAGCCACTCAGGAAGTGATATGAAGATATAACAAATATCTTTATAATTTTTATTTTTATTTTTATTTTTTTTTGAGATGGAGTCTCGCTCTGTCACCCAGGCTGGAGCACAGTGGTCGGATCTCAGCTCATTGCAAGCTCCACCTCCCAGGTTTATGCCATTCTCCTGCCTCAGCCTCCCGAGTAGCTGGGACTACAGGCGCCCGCCACCTCGCCCGGCTAATTTTTTTTTTTTTTTGTATTTTTTAGTAGAGACGGGGTTTCACCGTGTTAGCCAGGATGGTCTCGATCTCCTGACCTCGTGATCCGCCC
>NW_012108530.1:644042-647953 GCF_000951045.1 Mandrillus leucophaeus | reverse complement strand
TTTTTTTTTTTTTTGTATTTTTTAGTAGAGACGGGGTTTCACTGGGTTAGCCAGGATGGTCTCGATCTCCTGACCTCCTGATCCGCCCACCTCGGCCTCCCAAACTGCTGGGATTACAGGCTTGAGCCACTGTGCCCGGCAAGGCGAAGTGGCTCATGCCTGTAATCCCAGCACTTTGGGAGGCTGAGGAGGGCAGATCGCTTGAGCCAGGAGTTGGAGACCAGCCTGGCCAACATGACAAAACGCTGTCTCTATGAAAAATACAGAAATTAGCCAGGTGTGGTGGAATGTGCCTGTAGTGCCAGCTACTTGGGAGGCTGAACTGGGAGGATTGCTTGAGTCTGGGAGACAGAGGTTGCAGTGAGCTGACATCACACCACTGCAGTCCAGCCTGGGTGATGGTGACAGAGCAAGACCCTGTCTCGAAAATGAACAACAAAAGCCAGCTGTTGTTATTGTCTACTGAGCACTTACAATATGCCAGCTGTGAGGCTATGTGCTTTTTTAAAAATACACAATCTCATTTAATTCATATAACACCTTTAGAAATGAGTTTTATTATCTCTCATGTTTATTGCTTGTGGAAGAAATGGAGTTTCCAGATTTTATGTTATAAACTTGCTCATTGTAGCATATTGCATGAATGACATTATTGTATAAATCTAGATTCGGTGTTCTTAGCTAATAAGTACCTTTTCTGTATTGTCATGCCAACAGTTCAGACACTTTTAGGTAATGCCATTTGGTTGTGGTTATACATACGTGGGTCTGGCATCAGCCCTATAATATTAGTGGAGGGCCAAGAAGGCCTTACCACTCAAACCTCTTAACATGAAATCTTTGAATTGGGGCATAAATGTTATCCTAGGAGTGCATTGAGATGTGGGGAAGGAGATTAAATCATTATCAACCATTGACATTTTATCTTGAATTGGTTTATTGATTAGCTCACTGGCCATCTCACAGGATTCTGAGAAAATAAAATTGCTGTTCCTTTTTCTAATGAAAAGTCTATTTCTCAGAGTGTGATATGGGAGGAGGGCATCTGGAAAGCCATGGGGAAATAGGGAGACAGGAGGGAAGATCAAATGCCAAACTCCAGGAGTGGAATGAAATGTACAGATGGGACTCCACATACAGTTTTCTCTAAATTGATAGTTGTGCCCATGTCTGGCCAATGTACTGAATGTCCTTACCTATACCAAAGACGATAGTCATGAGACAGAAAATCCAGGGGCAATTTTATTTTATTTTTTCATTTTTTCCATAAGTTACTGGGGTACAGGTGGTATTTGGTTATATGAGTAAGTTCTCTAGTGGTGATTTGTGGGATTTTGGTGCACCCATCGCCCGAGCAGTATACACTGCACCCTATTTGTAGTCTTTTATCCCTCGCCCCGCTCCCACCCTTCTCCCCAAATCCCCAAAGTCCATTGTATCATTCTTAAGCCTTTGCATCCTCATAGCTTAGCTCCCACATATCAGTGAGAACATACAATGTTTGATTTTCCATTCCTGGGTTACTTCACTTAGAATAATAGTCTCCAATGTCATCTAGGTCACAGCAAATGCCATTAATTCATTACTTTTTATGGTGGAGTAGTATTCCATTGTATAAATATACCACAGTTTCTTTATCCACTCATTGATTGATGGGCATTTAGGTTGATTCCACGATTTTGCAGTTGCAAACTGTGCTGCTATAAACATGCATGTGCAAATATCTTTTTCATATAATGATTTTTTTCCTCTGAGTAGATACCCAGTAGTGGGATTGCTGGATCAAATGTTAGTTCTACTTTTAGTTCTTTAAGGAATCTCCGTACTGTTTTCCATAGTGGCTGTATTAGTTTACATTTCCACCAGCAGTGTAGAAGTGTTCCCTGTTCACTGCATCCATGCGAACATCCACTGTTTTTTGATTTTTTGATTATGGCCTTTCTTGCAGGAGTAAGGTGGTATCACATTGTGGTTTTGAGGAAATCCAGGGGAAATGTTACATCTTGTTTAGCTTGCATTTTATCATGAAGTATTTGAAAAACAGATCAAGAAAATTTGGAAGTATCAGTATATTTTAATCACACAGAATTATGCCTTAACAACTGGCTATAAAGTTGGTAAAAATTAAAAAAAAATGAAAAACAAAGTTAGTTTTTCATCACATACCAAACCCCAAATAAATTCCAGAAGATTTAAACGTTGGGTCTTTAAAGAAAAAAGTTAACAAAAGAAAATATAGGTAAGTATTTGTTGAGAATATTGTGGTAGGTTAAAAATGTCTAAATATTGGGGAGGGAGGGGGGGGACATGCCCAGAATGGCCGAATAGGAACAGCTCCAGCCTTCAGTTCCCAGCATGAGGGACAGAGAAGACGGGTGATTTCTGCATTTTCAACTGAGGTACCAGGTTCACCTCACTGGGGAGTGCTGGACAATCAGTGCTGGTCAGCTGATGCAGCCCGACCTGTGAGAGCTGAAGCAGGGTGAGGCATTGCATCACCTGGGAAGCACAAGGGGGAAGGGAATCCCTTTTGCTAGCCAAGGGAAACTGAGACACACAACACCTGGAAAATCGGGTAACTCCCACCCTAATACTGCGCTTTACCAAGGGTCTTAGCAAACGGCACACTGGGAGATTATATCCCACTCCTGGCCTGGAGGGTCCCATGCCCATGGAGCCTCCCTCATTGCTAACACAGCAGTCTGAGATCTAACTACAAGGCAACATTGAGGCTGGGGAAGGGGCACCCACCATTGCTGAGGCTTAAGTGGGTAAACAAAACAGCCAGGAAGCTCTAATTGGGTGGAGCCCACTGCAGCTCAAGGAGGCCGGCCTGCCTTTGTAGACTCCTCCTCTGGGGGCAGGGCATAGCTAAATAAAAAGCAGCAGAAACCTCAGCAGAGGTAAATGCCCCTGTCTGACAGCTTTGAAGAGAGCAGTGGATCTCCCAGCACGGAGGTTGAGATCTGAGAATGGACAGACTGCCTGCTCAAGTGGGCCCCTGACCCCTGAGTAGCCTAACTGGCAGACATCCCCCACTAGGTGCAGACTGACACCTCACACCTCACATGGTGGGGTACACCCCTGAAACGAAACTTCCAGAGCAAAAATCAGACAGCAACACTTGCTGTTCAGCAATATTCTACCTTTTGCAGCCTCTGCTGCTGATACCCAGGCAAACAGGGTCTGGAGTGGACATCAAGCAAACTCCAACAGACCTACAGCTGAGGGTCCTGACTGTTAGAAGGAAAACTAACAAACAGAAAAGACACCCACACCAAAACCCCATCAGTATGTCACCATCATCAAAGACCAAAGGCAGATAAAACCACAAAGATGGGGAAAAAGCAGCGTGGAAAAGCTAGAAATTCAAAAAATCAGAGTGCATCTCCCCCTCCAAAGAAACGCAGCTTATCACCAGCAACAGAACAAAGCTGGACGGAGAATGACTTTGACGAGTTGAGAGAAGAAGTCTTCAGTTGATCAAACTTCTCAGAGCTAAAGAGGAACTACGTAACCAGTGCAAGGAAACTAAAAACCTTGAAAAAAAGAATGGATGAATGGATAACTAGAATAATCAATGCAGAGAAGACTTTAAAAGAACTGATAGAAATGAAAACCATAACACAAGAAATACGTGACAAATGCACAAGCTTCAGTAACCGACTCGATCAACTAGAAGAAAGTATCAGCGATTGAAGATCAAATGAATGAAATGAAGCGAGAAGAGAAGTGTAGAGGAAAAAGAGTAAAAAGAAATGAACAAAGCCTCCAAGAAGTATAGGATTATGTGAAAAGACCAAATCTACGTCCGATTGGTGTGCCTGAAAGTGACGGGGAAAATGGAACCAAGTTGGAAAACACTCTGCAAGATATCATCCAGGAGAACTTCCCCAACCTAGTAAGGCAGG
>NW_012108530.1:636713-643992 GCF_000951045.1 Mandrillus leucophaeus | reverse complement strand
GGAGGGATAGCATTAGGAGATATACCTAATGTAAATGACGAGTTAATGGGTGCAGCACACCAACATGGCACATGCATACATATGTAACAAACCTGCACGTTGTGCAGAACTTAAAGTATAATAAAAACACACACACACACACAAACACAAAGTCTAAATATGACACATAAGGCAAAACTAAAATGGAAATGAATAATATATTTGAATATATATATAAAAGTTTTTTGTATTAATATAATAAAGGCAATAAACAGAAATAGGTTAGACTTTTATAACAGACAAAGGATTATTAATTAATATCTTTAATATATAAAAGGCTATTATAAATCTCTTAAAAATAATTTATAAATGGGCAAAGTGATATTGTGTCAGTTATCCATTGATACATAACAAATTACCCTCAAAATTAGTGGCTTAAAACAACAAACATTTGTTATATCACAGTTTCTGTGGGTCAGAAATTAGGAAGTGGTTTAACTGCTTGGTTTTGGCTCAGAGTCTCTTCTGAAGTTGAAGTTAAGATGTCAGTTAGGACCGCTGTCAGCTGAGGCTTGACTGGGGTTGGACGATCCACTTCTAAGGTGGCTCATTCACATGGCTTTGATAGGAGGCTTCGGCTGCTCACTAGCAAGATGCCTTGGTTCTCAGCAACATGGGCCTCTTGAACTGGTGTTGCTTGAGAGGTCTCACAGAATGACAGCTGCCTTCACTGAGAGTGAGGAATCCAAGAAAGCAAGAGCAAGGCAGAGGTATTGTTACTTTTATAGTATTCTATTGGTCACAGAGATGTGAGGTGGAAAGGGACTATACAAGGGCCTGAGTACCAGAAGGCAGGGACCACTGGAGGCCATTGTGGAGGCTGGATGCCACAGATATGAAATGGTAATTCATAAAAGTAGAAAGACATTGGCCAACTAGTGAGAAAGGGGCCTTCATGGTAGGCAGTCTGTATCACTTGAGCTACTGTAGTCTGGGCCTTTCCCAAGTACTAGAATCTGAGGCCCACAGCTAAATGGGCTGCCCTTGTGAGATAGCCCAAGGTAAATTATGGAAGAATTCAAGATCAAATTGGGTTGCCCCTTAAAAATTGACATGACACCTTATTCTCTTAAGAAAAGGCAGAAGGGCAATACCCAGGAGGTATCTGTGGGTTAGTGGTGATAGGCCACTGGCTAAGAGGTGGTATTATAAGTTCCAGTTTAAAGAATTAGTCCAGGAAGATGTGAAGCCCTTTACACTGCAGGATCGCTTGGTAGCCACGAAGGGGTACAATGACAAACAACATAGGAAAGCCCAGTTAAGCACAGCCATAAAGTTCAATTTCTTTGCAATTAGTTCTCTTTGAAAAATTTTTTCATACAAAGAGAATTGTGTTGGAAAAAGTAAGTATTGAAGCCAAAAAGCAAATTCTGCTGTAAGGATATATGTCAAAGTCCAGGTAATGAAGAAAACTAAAGCTTTGAACCACTAACAGCTGTTAACTGAGGAAGTGATATCATTTTGATTGCTGGATTTTGTCATGAAAACTTCACTGTTAGTGACATTCCATATTTCTCTCCTAGCCTTGTACAAAGGGAGGTAGGAAAGATCAAGATCTTAAGTTTTAATAATAAAAATATAGTGGTAATACATTTTCATAAAACCAAGAAAGAAAATGGACCAAAACCATTGTTTGATTTCATACAGATAAAAAAAAAAAATCTATCTTATCCTGGCATTCAAATTCCTTCACAAGTAGATGCTAACCTGTTGGGAACAGGTACCCAAAAATCTGGTCATAAACTGGCCCCAAAACTGACCATAAACAAAATCTCTGCAGCACTGTGACATGTTCATGATGGCCATAACGCCCACGCTGGAAGGTTGTGGATTTACCGGAATGAAGGCAAGGAACGCCTGGCCCTCCCAGGGCGGAAAACCACTTAAAGGCATTCTTAAGCTACAAACAATAGCATGAGTGATCTGTTCCTTAAGGACATGCTCCTGCTGCAGTTAACTAGCCCAATCTATTCCTTTAATTTGGCCCATCCCTTTGTTTCCCATAAGGGATATTTTCAGTTAATTTAATATCTATAGAAACAATGCTAATGACTGGCTTGCTGTTAATAAATATGTGGGTAAATCTCTGTTCAGGGCTCTCAGCTCTGAAGGCTGTGAGACCCTGATTACCCACTTCACACCTCTATGTTTCTGGGTGTGTGCCTTTAATTCCTCTAGCGCCGCTGGGTTAGGGTATTCACGACTGAGCTGGTGTTGGCACTAACCTCTTTGTAAATCTTAACTTCAGTTTATTTGTCTCTTTCATCCTCTTCAGTCACATCAGTGTATTCTATGTCTTTTATTTGTATCTTGCATTTCTGATCACACTTATTGTCCTTGCCACCTCACCTATCTTATCTGTTTTTCTTTTCTCCCCCCATATAATTCTTAGACTACTTTTTATGCTTAGCTCAAATATATCTTGTTTCATAAAAATTTTTGCAGATCACTGCATTTTCTTCATTCTGTATACCCTGATAGCACCTTTGGTCTGATTTCTCATCAATTAAGCATTCATTGAGCTATCATTTATTTTTGGGCATAATCACTTAACATTTGAGATACACACATGCACACACACACACACACACACACACACATCTCTTCAAATACATTGTAAAGTTTTGGGGAACAGGGATTATGCTCTATATTTCTTTGCCCTCCTTTCCTCATTCTACTTCTTGGTGGCTACCTCCTCATCTTCCAGCAGGTGGTATACACCCTGTAAAAAGTGGGTAACCAATAAATATTTGATGGATTGATTTATTGATTAAAGTGACATGGCAAGAGACCAGACAACAGTCTGGCCCTTTTGCAACAATGTTTTACTGAGGGTGAAAGAGGGCTGTATAAATCTGGTGAAGGGTGGCTGTTGATCTTTGCTTCAAGCTAGATGTGATGTCAGCAAAAGTTATGCCAGCCCAAGAAACTCTGAAAGAATGGATGTGATATATATGCCATCACTTGGGATGCTCAGAATGATCCATTTCTGTTGACATCTCTACAAAGTTGGGCAATTTTTCACTATTTCAAGTTTCAAAGACCTACTTTTATGACTAAGTATGATTCATTAAACGTATTTGAGTGCCAGTCAAGGGTAAAAAACATCTATAACTAAAACCGGCTCATAGTAGGTGTTCAAAGAATCTTTCCTTCTTCCTCATAGCTTTGGGTGGCAAATATTCTGGTTGTTTCCAAAGTCTTTCCAAAGTGAGGTTCTTCCCCACTTCTCCACCTCCTTCCTCAGCATTTTCATGGGATGAGCTTTTGATTGTTGCTAATAATAGTTCCTTACATTTATATCGTACTTTATGGTAATAAGGCAATTTCAGGTCCATAATTTCATCTGGGTATCCCATGAATCTAGCCAGATTGGTGTTAATAATCTTTATTTTTCTGGTAGAAAAATGAGCCTCAGAGAACTAAGTTACTTGCTGTTGGTAGATTATTTGAAGTTGGATTTTCTGATTTAATAAAGAAGAAGAAATGAAAAGGTGGAAGGAAAGATTTTTTAAAGGTCATTACCTTCAGAGTAACACTGTGCCAGACATTACTGTTTGCCTCCAAAACAGAAGTAGATTTACAACGAGGTGAACAAGCCTAAGTCTCATGGCCTCCATTCAAACAGGCCTTTTCAAAGCCCTGGGAGGGGCCTCCACAATGTGTTTCCAGGTCAGATGTTTTTGTGAAATTTGTTAGCATAAAGACTTTATTGTTTTACATTACCCCCAGATTGTATAAGCTTCAGGACACACAAAACCTAGTTCTGTCACTCTTCTCAAATAACAACCTCAATTTTTAGCCAGGCATATTGCCACCCAACCAAAAAAACAATATTTCCTAGCGTTCCTTGCAGAGGGGTGGCCATGTGATCAATTCTAGCCAATGGCATGTAAGCCAACACAGTATTTGAGATTTTCAGGAGTTATCTTAAAATGGAGGGAAAGGGACACAATTTTCTTTCTACCTTTTCCCATCTGGCTGCTTGGAACATGGATGTAATGCCTGGAGCTTTAGTAGCTATCTGAGACAGTGAGAAAAAAAGACCTCACTGGGAATGGTGGAGTAAAGGTATTTCATGGTATAGGGGTACCATGGTTTGTTTATTCATTTTCCTAGTGAAGGACATTTTGTTTGTTTCCAGTTTTTCACTATTACAAATAAAGCTGTTATGACCAAACATGTACAAGCATTTGTAAGGACATGTGTTTTATTTCTTTGGGATAAATAACCAAGAGTACAATTGCTGGATCATATGCTGGTTGCATGTTTTTTGTTTGTTTTAAGAAGCTGACAAACTATTTTTAAGAGTGGCAGTACCATTTTACAATCCCAATAGAAATGTGTAAGAAATACAGTTTCTCTACATCCTCACCAGCATTTGGTATTGTCACTATCTTTTATATTAGCTTTTTTAGTAGTGGTGTAGCGATATCTTACTATGGTCTTAATTTGTATTTCTCTTGTGACTAATGATGTTGAACATGTTTTTGTGTGCTTATTTGCCATCTACATATTCTTTTTTTTGGGACAGGGTCTCACTCTGTATTCTAGACTTGAGTGCAATGGCATGATCATGGCTAACTGCAGCCTCGACCTCCTGGGCTCAAGTGATCCTCTGTCTCAGTTTTCCAAGTAGCTGGGACCACAGGCATGCATCACAATGCCCGGCTAATTTTTAAATTTTTTGTAGAGACATTGTCTCTACAAAATTCTTTGTCTCCATGTTACCTAGGCTGGTCTTGAACTCCTGGGTTCAGGCTATGTATCCTGTTTATTAAACTGTCTCTTCATGATTTTCACCCATTTTCTAATTGGATTGTTTGGTTATTTTAATGTTGACTTTTGAAAACTTTTTTATTGTAGATATAAATTCTTTGTCAGGTATTTGGTTTACAAATACATTCTCCCATTCTATAACTTCTCTTTTCATCAGGGTCTTTGGTAGAGTTAAAGATTTTTTTAATTTTGATGAAGTTCAATTTATTGATATTTTCTTTTATGGTATCATGCTGAAGAACCCTACACTGAACCCTAAGTCCTAAAGATTTTCTCCTGTGTTATAAAATTATTAAAATTTTAACTTTTACATTTAAACCTGGGATGCATTTTGAGTTAATTTTTTATATGATGTGAGGTTTAGGTCAACTTATTTTGTTTTCATTTTTCCTATGGATATCAAGTTGCTCTAGCACATTTGTTGAAAATGCTATCCTTCCTCCATTGAGTTGCTTTTACACCTTTGTCAAAAATCAACCATCCTTACATGCAAGAATTTCTTGGTTCTCTATTCTCTTCCATCAGCATATGTCTGTCCCTCTGCCAGCAACACACAGTCTTGATTACTGTAGCTATATGTCAAGCCTTGAAATCAGGTAGGCTGATTTCTCCCACAATTTTTATTCATAAGAATTATTATTATTATTAGTAGTAGTAGAGACATGGCCTCACTCTGTTGCCCAGGCTGGAGTGTGGTGGTGTGATTATGGCTTACTGCAGCCTCTACCTCCCAGGCTCAAGTGATCCTCCTGCCTCAGTCACCTGAGTAGCTGGGATTACAGGCACACACCACCACACCTGGCTAATTTTTTTGTATTTTTTTGTAGAGATGGGGTTTTGCCATATTGCCCAGGCTGGTCTTAAGCTCCTGGGTTCAAGCAGTCTTCCTGCCTTGGCTTCCCAAAGTTCTGGGATTACAGGCGTGAGCCATCATGCCCAGCTTATCAGAAATATTTAAACTATTCTAGTTCCTTTGCTTTTCTATGTGAATTTTAGAATAATCTTGTCTATATTTACAACAAATCTAAGATTTTGATAGGAATAATGTTCAACTGTATGTCAGCTTGGAAGAATGCACACCTTTAGGTATGTTGAGTTTTCCAATTCAAACATTCAGAATATCCTTCTATTTATTTTGATCTTCTTTGATTTTTTTCATGAGTGTTGTGTAGTTTCCAGTATGCACGTCCTGTGTGTGTATTGGTAGATTTACATCTAAGTATTTCATTTTTTAACAGCAATTATAATGGTTATTTATATATATATATATATATTTATTTATTTATTTGTTTATTTATTTATTTGAGATGGAGTCTCTCTCTGACGCCCAGGCTGGAGTGCAGTGGCGGGATCTCGGCTCACTGCAAGCTCTGCCTTCTGGGTTTATGCCATTCTCCTGCTTCAGCCTCCCGAGTAGCTGGGACTACAGGCACCTGCCACCACGCCAGGCTAATTTTTTTTTTTTTCATTTTTTAATAGAGATAGAGTTTCACTGTGTTAGCCAGGATGGTCTCAATCTCCTGCCCTGGTGATCCACCTGCCTCGGCCTCCCAAAGTGCTGGGATTACAGGCGTGAGCCACCGGTGGCACAAGGCCTGGTTTTATATTTTTAATTTTAATGTCCAGGTGTCCTTACTAGTATGTAGAAATGTAATTGGTTTTTGTATGTTGATCTTGTATCCTGTGACCTTGCTAAACTTACTTATTAGTTCTAGGAGTATTTTAATTTGGGGGGATTTTCTATGTAGACACTCATGCCATCTGCAAATAGGAAGAGTTATTTCTGTCTTTCCAATCTGTGTGCATTTTATTTCCTTTTCTTGCCTTACTGCATTGGCCAGAATTTCCAACAGTATGTTGAATACCAGTGATGAGTGAATTATTATTTTGAATATCAGTAATGGAAATTCTTGCCCTTTTCCTGATCTTAAGAGGAAACCATTCATTCTTTTGGCATCAAGTATGTTAGCTATAGGATTTTTTGTTGATTTTTAAAAATTAAGTTTAGGAAATTTCTCCCTCTATTTCTAGTTTTTAGAAAGTTTTTATCATGAATGACTGCTGATTTTGTTCAAATGTTTTTCCTGTATCTAATAATAAGATCATATAATTTTTCTTCTTTAGCTTGTTGATATGGTGGGTTGCATTGGTTGATTTTTTTTAATATTTAACCACTCTGCATCCATGGAATAAACTCCACTTGGACATGGCATATAATTCCTTTTATATATCCCTGAATTCTGCTTGCTAATATTTTATTAAGAATTTTCACATCTATACTCATGAAAGGGGTTTCCTTCCTTCCTTCATTCCTTCCTTCCTTCCTTCTCTTTCTCTTTCTTTTCTTTCTCTTTCTCTCTTTCTTCTCTCTCTTCCTTTCTCTTTTCCTTCTTCCCTCCTCCCTCCCTCCCTCCTTCCTTTCTTTTTCTTTCTTTCTTTCTTTCTTTCTTTCTTTCTTTCT
>NW_012108530.1:625043-636588 GCF_000951045.1 Mandrillus leucophaeus | reverse complement strand
TTCCTTCCTTCCTTCCTTCCTTCCTTCCTCCCTTCCTTCCTTTCCTTTCTCTCTCTCTCTCTTTCTTTCTTTTTCTTTCTTTCTTCTTTCTTCTTTCTTTCTTTCTTTCTTTCTTTCTTTCTTTCTTTCTTTCTTTCTTTCTTTCTTTCTTTCCTTTTCTTTCTTTCTTTCTCTGATTTTTATATTAAACTAACATCAGCTTTATAAAGTGAATTTGGAGGTGCTCCCACTTTAATCTTCTGCAAGAGAATGTGTGGAATTGGTGCTAGTTCTTCTTTAAATATTTGGTAGAATTATTCAATGAAACCATATGGGCTTGAAGCTTTTGAAAAGGTTTTCAAATCCTAATTTAATTTATTTAATGGCAATAGATTATTCTAATGATCTATTTCCTATTGCATGAGTAATGGTAATTTGTGTTTTTTGAATAATTGATTCATGTCTTCTGGTTGTCAGATTTACGTACATAGATTTGTTTATAGAATTCTCTTATTATCTTTTTGATGTCTGCAGGGTTTAAGGTGATACTCTCTTTTATTTCCAATATTTATCATCTTTGTCTTCCTTTTTTTTTTGGCCAGTCTTGCTAGAGGTTCGTTAATTTTATCGGTCTTTTCAAAGAACCACTTTATGTTTCACTAACTTTCTTTATTGTTCTGTTTGCAGTTTCATTGGTTTCTGCTTTTATCTTTGTTACCTCCTTCCTTTTGTTTGCTTCGGATTTACAAGCATGCCTCTGACATATTGTGGGTTTGGTCCCAGACCACCACAGTAAAAGTGAATACCACAATGAAGCAAATCACAAAAATTGTTTGGTTTTCTAATGCATATACTAGTTATGTTTACACATAATGTAGTCTATTAAGTGTGCAATAGTATTATGTCTGAAAAATGTACACACCTCTATTTAAAATATTTTATTGCTAAAAAATACTAACAATCATCTGAGCCTTCAGTAAGTTGTATCTTTTTGCTTGTGGAGAGTCTTGCTTCAATGTCTATGTCTGCTAACTGATCAGGGTGGTGGTTGCTGAAGGTGGGGTGTCTGTGGCAATTTTTTTTCTGTCCTAATATGTAATAATAATTTATTTATCTTTAATGAAGCATGATATTATACATATTTATGGGGTATATGTGATTTTTTTACATGCATAGAATGTGTAATGATCAAGTCAGGGTACTTAAGGTGTTACCTCAATTACTTATTATTTCTATGTGTTGGGAACATTTCAAATCCTCTCTTCTAGCTATTTTTAAACATACAATATACATTGTGTTAACTATAGTCACGCTGCTTTTCTAATGAGCATTAGAACTTATTACATCTATCTAACTAATGTTTGTACCCATTAACCAACCTCTCTTCATCCCCCTCTTCAGCCATACACCTTTCCCAGACTCTGATATTTGTCATTCCACTCTCTACCTCAATGAGATCAACACTTTTAGCTCCTACATATGAACGAGAATATGTACTCTGTCTTTCTGGGCCTGGTTTATTTCACTTAACATAGTGAACTGTAGTTACATCTGTGTTGCCATAGATGACATGATTTTATTCCATTTTATGGCCAAATAGTATTGCACTGTGTATATATATCACATTTTCTTTATCCATTTGTCCATTGATGGACACTAGGTTTATTCCATATATTTGCTATTATAAATAGTGCTGCAATAAACATGGAGTACAGGTGTCCCTGTGATATTCTGATTTTCTTTCCTGTGAATAAATACCCAGTAGTAGCATTGTTGAGTCATATGGTAGTTCTGTTTTTAGTTTTTTGAGAAATCTCCATATTGTTTGTTACAGTGGTTGTACTAACATTCCCACTAAAAGTATATAATAGTTCTCATTTCTGCACATCTTCACCAGCATCTGGGGTTTTCATCTTTTTTGTAATAACCATTCTAATTGGGGTAAGAGGATATCTCATTGTGGCTTTGATTTGCATTTCTGATGATTAGAGATATTGGGCATATTTTCATATATCTGTTGAGCATTTCTATGTCTCCTTTTGAAAAATATCTATTCATGTTCTTTGTCTACTTTTTAATGGGATTATTATATTTTTTTCTTATTGAGTTGTTTGGATTCCTTGCATATTCTGGATGTTAATCCTTTTTTTTAAATATATTTTTTAAAAATGGAGTTTCACTCCTGTTGCCCAGGCTGGAGTGCAATGGCATGATCTTAGCTCACTGCAACCTCCGCCTCCCAAGTTCAAGCAATTCTCCTGCCTCAGCCCCCCAAGTAGCTGGGATTACAGGAGCCCGCCACCATGCTCGACTAATTTTTGTATTTTTAATAGAGATGGGGTTTCACCATGTTGGCCAGTCTGGTCTTGATATTGGTCCTTTATTGAATGAATAGTTTATAAATATTATCTCCTATTCAACAGGCTGCCTCTTCTCTCTGTTGTTTCCTTTGCTGTGCAGAGGTTTTTAGTTTGATGTAGTCCCATTTATCTGTTTTCATTTTAGTTGCCTGTGCTTTTGAGGTCTTAGCTAAAAATCTTTGCCTACGCCAATGTCCTGAAGCATTTCCCCTGTGTTTTCTTCTAGTAGTTTAATAGTTTCGGGTCTTAAATTTATATCTTTAATTTATTTTGAGTTGATTTATGCATATGGTGAGAGACGGGGTCCAGTTTTTTTATTCTGCATATGGCTATTTGATTTTCCCAGCACCATTTATTGAAGAAGATGGTCTTTCTCCAGTGTATATTCTTGGTGCCTTTGTAAAAAATCAATTGACTATAAATATGTGGATTTATGTCTGGGTTCTTCATTCTGTTCCATTCATCTGTGCATCTATTTTTATATCAATACCTTGCCATTTTGGTTACTATAGCCTTGTAACATATTTTGAAGTCAGGCAATGTGATGCTTCCAGCTTTATTCTTTTTGCTCAGGATTGTTTTGGTTGTTGGGCTTTTTTTAAAACAAACAAACAAAGAAAAAACACCATACAAATTTTAGGTGACTTTTTTTCTATTTCTGTAAAAAATGACATAGGTATTTTGATGTGTATTGCATTAAATGTGTAGATTGCTTTAAATAAGGTCATTTTAACAATATTAATTCTAATCCATGAGCATGGGATGTTTTTATCATTTGTTGTCCTCTTCAATTTCTTTCACCAGTGCTTTATAGTTTTTCTTGCAGAAGTTTTTCATCTTCTTGGTTAAATTTATTCCTAGGTATTTTGGATTTTCTTTTCTTTCTTTCTTTCTTTCTTTCTTTCTTTCTTTCTTTCTTTCTTTCTTTCTTTCTTTCTTTCTTTCTTTCTTTCTTTTTTTGTAGCTATTGTAAGCGGGATTGCCTTCTTAATTTCTTTCTCAGCTAGTTCACTATTGGTGTATAGAAATGCTACTGATTTTTTTTTGTTGTTGGTTTTGTATCCTGAAGCTTTACTGAATATTGAATTTATTTATCAGATGTCAGGGTTTTTTGGTGGAGTCTTTAGGTTTTTCTAGATATAAGATCAAATCATCTGCAAAATGGGGCAATTTGACTTCCTTTTTCCCAATTTGCATGCTTTTTATTCCTTTCTTTTGACTGGTTACTCTGGCTAGGACTTCCAGTACTATATTGAATCGGAGTGGTGAAAGTGGACATGCTTGTCTTGTTTCAGTTCTTAGACGAAAGGCTTTCAGGTTTTTCCCATTTAGTGTGATGTTAGTTTTTGGTTTGTCACATATAACCTTTATTATGTTGAGGCATGTTTCTTCTGCTCCTAGTTAGTTGAGAGTTTTTATCATTAAGAAATGTTGAATTTTATCAAATGCTACTTTGCATCTATTGAGATAATCACATGGTTTTTGTCCTTCATTCTGTCAATGTGATATATCACATTTATTAATTTGCATATATTGAGCCATCCATGCACACCTGGGACAAATCGCAGTTGATCATGATGTATTATTTTTTGATATGTTGTTGGATTTGGTGGGGTAGTATTTTGTTGAGGATTTTTTCTCTAGGTTTATTGGAGATACTGGCCTGTAATTTTCTTTTTTTGTTGTGTCCTTGCTTGGTTTTGGTATTAGGGTAAGGCTGACCTCATAAAATGGGTTAGGGAGAATTCTCTCATCCTCAGTTTTTGATAGTTTGGGAATTAGTGTTAGTTTCTTTGGAACTTTGGTAAAATCTGGCAGGTTCTGGACTTTTTTTCTTGTTGAGAGACTTTATTACTGATTCAATTTTATTATTCATTATTGGTCTGTTTACATTTTCCATTTCTTTCTGATTCAATCTAAGTAGGTTATATGTATTTAGGAATTTATCTATTTTCTCAAGGTTTTCCAGTTTCTCACTGTATAGTTGTTCATAATAGTATCTGATGATCTTTTGTATTTCTGCAGTATCAATTATAATGTCTCCTTTTTAATTTCTAATTTTGCTTATTTGCATTTTCTCTCTTTACTTGATCAGTCTAGGTAGTGTTTTATCAGTTTTATTTATCTTTTCAAAAAACCAACTTTTGATTTAGTTGATTTTTTGTAATTTGTTTTTTACTGTCAATTCAGTTTAGTTCTGCCTTGCTCTTTATTATTTATTTTCTTCTACTAATTGGTTTGGCTTGTTCTTGCTTTTTAATTCCTTGAGCTGTGTCATTAGATTGTGTATTTGAAGTCTTTCTACTTTTTTAATGTGGATGTTTATTGCTACAAACTTCCTTCTTAGCACTGCTTTTGTTGTATCACATAGGTTTTGGTATGTTGTGTTTCAATTATTTTTTTTCAAGAGATGTTTCCATTTCCTCCTTAATTTCTTCCTTGACCCAGTGGTCATTCAAGAGTATTCTGTTTAATGTATTTATACAGTTTCCAAAGTTCCTCGTGTTATTGATTTCTACTTTTATTCCATTGTAGTCTAAGAAGATGCTTGATACGATTTTGATTTTTACAAATTTAATGAGATTTACTTTGTGTCCTAATATATTGTTTATCCTGGAGAATGTTCTTTATGCTGGTGAGAAGAATGTGTATTCTGTAACTGTTAGATGAAATTATCTGTAAATGTCTACTATGTCCATTTGATCTAAAGTTTGGATTAAATCCAATATATCTTAGCTAATTTTCTGTAGAGATGATTGGTTTAATGCTGAGAGTAGGATGTTGAAGTCCTTAACCATTATTGTATTGGAGTCTATATCTTCCTTTAGATCTAACAATATTTGCTTTGTGTATCTAGTTGCTCTGTGGTTGGGTTCATATATGTTTAAAATTGTTAATTACTTTTGCTGAATTGACCCTTTTATCATTATATAATGATCTTCTATGTCTCTTTCTACTGTTTTTTGACTTAAAGTTTGTTTTATGTAAGTATTGCTACTACTCCACTTTTTTGGTTTTCATTTTTTTCTTAATCCATTTAGCCCACCTCTATCTTTTAAATGGGAACATTATACTTAAGGTTATTATTGATATGTGTGCACTTATTCCTGTCACCTTATTTATTGATTTCTGGGGTTTTTGCATATTCTTTATTTTTTTTCTCCCATTGTGTATTATGGCTTTGTGATTTTCTATAGTATACTATTTGAGTCCTTTGTCTTCCTTATTTGTGTGTTTGCTCTACTGATGGGTTTAATACTTTTGTGTGTTTTCATGATGGTGGATATCATCCTTTCACTTCCAGGTATAGAACTCCCTTAAGCATTTCTTGTAGAGCTGGTCTAGTGGTGATGAATTTTTCCAGCTTTTGATTGTCTAGGAAAGACTTTATTTTTCCTTCATCCATGAAGAATAACTTTTCTGGGTATAGTATCTTTGACTGATTTTTTTTTTTTGTTTCAGCACTTTGAATATAATATCCCACTCTCTCTTGGACTGTAAGGCTTCTTGCTAAGAAATCTGCTGTTAGGCTGGGCACAGTGGCTCACGCCCGTAATCCCAGCACTTTGGGAGGCCAAGGTGTGCAGAGTACCTGAGGTCAGGAGTTTGAGATAAGGCCGGCCAACATGGTGAATCCCCATCTCCACTAAAAATACAAAAATTAGCCAGGCATGGTGGCATGCACCTGTAGTCCCAGCTACTCGGGAGACTGAGGCAGGAGAATTGCTTGAAGCTGGGAGGTGGAGGTTGCAGTGAGCCGAGATTGTGCCATTCCACTCCAGCCTGGAGGACAAGAGTGAAACTGCATTTCAAAAAAATAATAATAATAAAAATTTTTTAAAATAAATCTTCTGTCATTCTGATCAGAGCTGCCTTATAATTGACTAGATGCTTCTCTCTTACTGTTTTTAGAATTTTTTTTAGCCTTTGACTTTTGACAGTTTGACAATAATGTGCTGTGGAGAAGACTTTATTGAATGTAACTAGTTGGGAACATATGAACTTCCTATATCTGGATATCGATATCTCTTGCTAGACTTTAGAAGTTTTCAGCTATTATTTTATTAAATAGATGTTCTATCCCTTTCATTTTGTCTTGCCTTCTGGGACACTAAAAATTCAAATACGTGGTTGCTTTATGGTGTCCCATATGGCACATAGGCTTTGTTCATTCTTTTTCATTTTTTTTTTTTTATTTTTGTCTGACTGGGTTATTTCAAAGGCCTTATCTTCAACTTCTCAAATTCTTTCTTCTGGTTGATGTAGTCCATTGTTGTAGACTTTAAATGTATTTTTTATTTCATTTATTGAATTCTTCAGTTCTAGTATTTCTGTTTGGTTCTTTTCTATGACGTCCCTTTGGTAAATTTCTCATTCACTTCCTGAATTTTTTTTCTGATTTCTTCGTATTATTTATCTGTATTCTCTTATATCCCACTGAATTCTTTCATATCAATATTTTGAATTTTTTTCAAGGATTTTATGAAATTTCATAAATTTCATTGGAATCTGTTGCTGGAGAATTATTGTGTTCCTTTGCAGGTGTCATATTTTCTTGCTTTTTCATGTTTCTTGTTTCCTTACATTGGTATCTGAGCATCTGGTGTAACAACCTATTCTTCCTATTATGGATTTGCTTTCCTAGGGGAGGATTTTTCCTGAAGATATAACCATGGTGTTGGTTGGGGAGGGCACCTTGGCTTTGATTTTGGGTGTGTGAAGTAGTATAGTCCCTGTATAATTTCTTCAGCTATAAACAGCAGCCGTGGAGTCTGTGGTTTCATCAGTGGCTTAGGGTGTAGTTGTTAATGGAGGCTATGGTAAAGTTTTATTGGAGACAGGCATTCCAGGTAGGCCAGTTCTTGGGCCCCAGTAGTGGCAGTGGTGGACCAATCATGCCTGTCCTTGGACCTCAGGGTGGTGTATGCTGACATCAATGTTAGTGGGGCCAAGCAACCTTATTCTTGGGCATCTAGGTTGCTTGAGTGCCAGGGATGGCAGTGGTGGGCAAAGCATGTGGGTTGGTTTTCAGGTCCCTAGGCAGTGGGCATGGGCGATATCACTAGCGGTAGTGGGATGACCCTTTGGCACTCAAATGATCTGTGCTGGTGTTGGTGGTAACTACAACTGGCTAGGTAGGCCATTCCCCCATCCTGCAAGTAGTGCATGCAGTTGGGTGCCGGCTATGGTGGTAATGACAGGTTGGTTGGGCGTGACATCAGGATCCTAGAAGGAGTGCTCAGATACCAGTAGTGGTGGTTGGGGCTGGGTGATCCCCAGACCCCTGAACAGCATGCTTGGACACTAGCAGGGGTGGAGCCAGACTGGGTGTGCCTGCCCTCAGCCCCCATTGATGCATGCAGATGCTGGCTGTGGTAGACAGAGGCAGGGTCATCCCCAGCCCCTGGTGGAATGCTCAGGTGGGAGTGACAGCATCTATGCTTGGGGAGGGCAATGTTGCTTTCTGTTGCAATAGCCACAGGCAGGCAGCTAGGGTGCACACACTTGGACTTCAGGTGGCAGTTGCAGGTGGAATATCTTTTAAATGTGGGGCTGCCCTGCTACGGGGGCAGCAGAGTTGCTGCCAGTGGTTTGTACTTCAGCTCCAGTGGCAGCAGCCAGCAGTGGTGATGACTGTGGACAGGGAATGTCAATGGGGCTCCAGGGATGTGGAGATGCAGGGCCTGTTGAGTCCCAGGGCAGGATGTAGTGTGTTGGGGATTGGGTGTTCAAAATGACATTGTGCTATAGTTGCTTAGGGCCAGTGTGAGCCGCCAGTCTGGAGCAGTGCCATTGTATTGTCTCTGCAACTCTCTATTTTATTCTCGGTGCCCAAGGGAGTTGAGAGGCACTGCTTTATGTAGCATTCCAAATCCTTTGTTGTCATTTCAACAATATTCACAGTATCTTCACTGCATGTACTGAATGTGCACTTCAGTACATTCCATGTCAAGAAACCACTTTCTTTGCTCATTCATGAGAAACAGTCCCTTGTCTGTTCGAGATTTTCGGTGAGACTGCAGCAAATCAGTCACATATTTAGGTTCCACTTCTAATTCTATATATCTTGCTATTTCTACCACATAGCGAGTGTGGAACCCAGGGTGAAGTCCCTCTCCAAGTAATGCCATCACATGGTCTCTGCAACTTTCTATTTTATTCTCAGGGTAGATGAAGGTCAAGAGACTCTTCCATGGCTAGGATTTCAGGGCTCTGTGGTGGAAATGTGCACCACTGGGGATCTCCCACTTACTCTTTCCCCCGTTGGGAAGGCTCTCTGGACTCCCAACTGATCCTGGCTGAGCAGGCCGCCTCACTTTCCTCTCCCTCCTTGCTTTAGGTGTTTCCTGCCACTTCTCTGTTGAATTCCAGTGTTCTGTCTTAGAAGATCTATTACAAGTGTGATTGTCTAGTTGCTATTTCAGTGCTGTTTTGTGGAGGAGGCAAGTACCAGATGCCTCTAGTCAGCCATTTTTAAGCCTCTCTGAAATTTCTTAAAATAAAGACAATGAGGTTTGCCTCATCAATTGACTCTTCACAAAAGATTTCTCTGTAGCATGTGATGCTGTTTGATAGCATTTTAATCACAGTAGAACTTCTTTTGAAATTAGAGTCAATCTTCTCAAACCCTGCCACTGCTTTATCAACTAAGTTTATGTAATATTCTAAATCCTTTATTGTCGTTTCAACAACGTTTATAGCATCTTCACCAGGAGTAGATTCCATATCAAGAAACCACTTTTTTTGCCCATCCATAAGAAGCAACTCCTCATCCATTCAAGTTTTTTGATGAGATTGCAACAATTCAGTCACATATTCAGGCTTCTAATTCTAGTTCTCTTGCTATTTCCACAACATTAGCAATTATTTCTTACACTGAAGTATTTAACATCTCAAAATAATCCTTAAGGATTATTTCATCTTATAACATCTTATAACATCTCAAAATAATCCTCCTGTTAAGGTTGCTATTTTGACCTCCTTCCATGAGTCATGAGCGTCCTTAATGGCATTTAGAATGATGAATGCTTTCCAGAAGGTTTTCAATGTATTTTGCCCAGCACTATCTATGGCAACTATAGTCTTACAAAATTTGCTTCTCAAGTAATAAGACTAAAAAGTTGAAATTACTCCTTAGTCTATGGGTTGCAGAATGAATGCTGTGTTAGCAGGCATGAAAACAGCATTAACCTCCTTGTACATCCTTGCTCTAAATTAGGCTATGGCTTAAGGAAATGTTGCGGCTGGTTTGATTTTCTGTCTAGCCCACTAAAACTTTCTCCATATTAGCAATGAGGCTTTTTACACTTTCTTATTATTTGTGTGTTCACTGGCATAGAACTTTTAATTGCCTTCAAAAACTTTTCCTTTGCATTCTCAACTTGGCCAACTAATTGGTACAAGAGTCTAGCTTTTGGCCTATCTTGGCTTTCTACCTGCCTTCTTCTCTAAGCTTAATTTTTCCTAGCTTTTGATTTAATGTGAGAGACATGCAGCTCTTCCTGTCACTTGAACACTTAGAGGCCAATGTGGGGTTATTAGTTGACCTAATTTCAATATAATTGTGTCTCAAAAAATAAGGAGGCCTGAGGGGAGAGAGAGAGAGAGAGAGAGAGACAGCAAATAGCTGGTCAGTGGAGCTGTGAGGACACATGCAACATTTATCAATTAAGTTTGCTGTCTTATATGGGTGCTGTTTACAGTATCCCAAAAGCAATTACAATAGAAATATCAAAGGTCGCTAATCATCATAACAGATATAAAAATAATTTAAAAGTTTAAAATATTGTGAGAACTACTAAAATGTGACACATAGACATAATTTTTCCACCTGCTATTGGAAAAATGGTACCAGTAGACTCGCTCGACTTAGAGCTGCTATCGACCTTCAATTTGTAAAGAGCACAGTGTCTGTGACTCACAAGAAAGCAAAGCACAATAATACGAGGTATGCCTGATTTTTGCTGTTCTTTTTCTATTTTCTTGAAGTGAGAGCTTAGATTATTAATTCAAGACTTTCACCTCTGGGTCTTGAGCTGTAAGATTTTTCCTCAGCACTGCTTTAGCTGCATACCACAAATTTTAATATGTTGTATCTTCATTTTTGTTTAGTTCATTTTTGTTTAGTTCACTATATTTCTCAAATTTTCTTGAGACTAGCATGAGCTATTTATATTTGGTTTCCATGTGTTTGGAGATTTTCATGTTATCCTTTTGTTACTGATTTCTAGCTTGAAATCCATGTGGTCAAAAAAACATACACTGTATCATTTTAATTATTTTAAAGTTGTTGAGGTTTATTTTATCATTCAGTATATGGCTTCCTTATATGAATGTGTATGCATGTATACATATATGTATACATATAATACATAAAAATATGTATACATATTTATCTCTTCTGTGTATTCTTCATCTTTTACTTTTTTTTTTTGAGAGAGAATCTTACTCTGTCACCAAGGCTGCAGTGCAGTGACACAATCTCGCCTCACTACAACCTCTGCCTCTCAGGTCCAAGCAATTCTCCTGCCTTGACCTCCCAAGTAGCTGGGATTACAGGCATGCACCACCACACCTGGCAAATTTTTGTATTTTTAGAAGAGATAGGGTTTTGCCATGTTGGCCGGGCTGGTCTTGAACTCATTATCTCAGGTGATCCACCTGCCTTGTCCTCCCAAAGAGCTGGGATTACAGGAGTGAGCCACTGCACCTGGCCTGTGTATTCTTCTGTTGTTGGTCGGAGTGTTCTATAAATGTCAATTCATTCCTGTTATTTGATGGTGTTGCTAGTTTCTTCTATATCCTTGCTGATTTTCTGGCTAGTTGTTCTATCAATTGTTTAAAGAGGTTATTGATGTCTCCAACTATAATTGCAGATATATCTATTTTTCCTTTCAGTTTTAACAGTTTTTGCTTTATGTATTTTGAAGCTCTGGTTTGCTGTGTGGAGAATGATTTAGAGCGGCAGGTGTGGATATAATAATAGCAGATAAAAAGTGACTGACAAGGTTGAAATGAAAATGCTGGTGGCCTGGATGATGGGAGTCAGCTGTCTCTCTACATTCCAGGTCCCCCAATTGAGATGTTGCGCCTCACTTTTGATATTCTCCCACTTTGTGCCTTCTTCTTTGGTGTTTGTTCTCAAGAGTTTTTGTCACCCCCACCAACACACACACACACACACACACACACACACACACACACAC
>NW_012108530.1:619254-619878 GCF_000951045.1 Mandrillus leucophaeus | reverse complement strand
TTGAAGGAACATTGCAGAGGGCATTTGACAGCCCGGAGTCTGTCGGAAAGATAAGGCTTTATATGCTTCAATAATATCCTAGAGCAAAATAACAGAGGATGGTCTTGATCTCCTGATCTCGTGATCCGCCCACCTCGGCCTCCCAAAATGCTGGGATTACAGGTGTGAGCCACCGCGCCCAGTGTTGTAGGCATGTTCTTTTTAGTGTCAGAAGGATGGTACATTCAGAGGAAAAGAAGCTTACTATGAACTGGGACAGTCAGAGAGGTCCTGATGGATAAGATGAGATTCAAGAGGTACACGGTTCCATGGATAATGTAAAGACTCCATGAAATTAAATAATGAGGAATCCATAAGATATTTTGGTAAATATAATCAATAGTAAATATAATGAGCACCTACTATATGCAGGCCACTGAGACTGGCCTTACGCAGCGATAGGAAGAAATTTAAAACATGGAGGGAGGTGCTTACCCTCAGTGAGTTTTAGTCTTAGAGTATAACACCCTTGAGCCCTAAAAATGGTGAATCCAGCTCCAAAACCCACAGCTTCATGCCCTCTAATCCATCACTGGATAAAATACCCAAATCCTGGCAGATCACTGACACCCTCAGAACATGTCA
>NW_012108530.1:618245-619136 GCF_000951045.1 Mandrillus leucophaeus | reverse complement strand
CTGTCCTTTTTTCATTTTGAGGTGTGGACCATTATTAGCTATCTACAAATGTCCACAAAATGTCAAAATATTAGCTTCTATGATTTACCTCTCCTAGGGGTATTTGCATTAAAATGCAAATAAATTAATATTATTTAATAATATTATAAAAGAACTTTTTTCAATAAGCAAAAAAAGTGTTTTTAGGCAATATGAAAGGCCAATACAGAAGATTATTTTGATATAATATAGAGAACTAAATGTTCTACCATTTCTAAGGGAGTCCCAGTTGAGAGAAATGCCTGTGAGGTTACTTTTCACAAGGCTGGTGGTGGTGGGGTGGGAAGACCGCTTCCATTCCCCGTTTCCTCTTTTTGTTCTCTTCTCTTCTACTTCTGATTCTTTTTACTTCTTCTTTGCACATCTCCATCCTTTCTGTTACTCTCTGCCCTGGGGGAAATGGAAAAATCACCAAATGTCTGCCTTGAAGTTGTTTCATGAAGAAGGATCATGGTACTCCACAGAACACTATATAATGCCACACCTATTCTGTTATGAATTTCTATTTTTCTGCTTAACATGGTTTCATGCCTGTCAAGCTTCTCATCTCTGCATGGCTTCTCTGCTTGGTAGAGCCCAGACCGAATTCTCATTCACAGCCACTTTATAACCTCCATCCAACCTTTCTTAGTGTGAGCACCTGACTGGAGAAACTAAGCCGGCTTCTTCAGTTGACCACACTACCATAGACCAAGAAGTTCTTGCAGTAGTGCAGGCTAGACATGTTGTCAGCTCTGATGAGGGTCTAGCAGCAGAGATGGAAAAAGGCAGAGAGATTAAAGATGGATTAAGGAGCTAAGATCATCAAGACTTGGTGATGTGCTTGTCATCTTTGAGGGTCCAGCTTAAATA
>NW_012108530.1:614898-616740 GCF_000951045.1 Mandrillus leucophaeus | reverse complement strand
TCAGAACATGTCAACACTCCAGGATGTTTTGAGGAGTGGACTCTGCTCCTCAGTCTCATCAGGACTGTGAGGAACACTTTGTGAATACCTGTCATCTACTTAGGAAACAGCTGGAGATGAAGCATGGCTGTCATTGCATTTCTCTTACTGTGATCGTTCAGAATGCTCTGACAGAGCTACCAAGGAGGAGGAATGGCACAATATTATGACAAGATTAATTAGCATCTGCAAGACTGGACATGGCTCCCCAAGGGATTCTTCCCATGCTCTGCCATGGCTGCCTCTGGTACCCTCCCCCTGCCTTGAGATGTCACCTCTGATGTGTCTGGGTCCCCAGCTGGCTTACAAGCTCTTGTGACATCAAGGGCACATTTCGTGGCATTGCATTTACAAAACTGTAAGCTGGTATATGCACTAGAGATTTGTCCTTCATTTTCTTCATTTTGTATTTAATGCTGTCTTAACTCCACAAAATAGAGAACTGGAAATGTCAACAATTAAATATAGTATAAGAATTTTAAAAGTAGATTTTAAAATCACAAAGGCAAATTTAAGTTCAATATTATGGATAATGCAGTATTCTGTATTTAGTAGCAATGAGATCTTTCAGATCTTTCTTTATTTTGAAATATATTATCTTCTAAGGAGTGTAGGAAAGATAGCCTCTGTCTAAACCAGGGGCATGAAAATTACATCCTCTAGGAATTTGAAGGAACATTGCAGAGGGCATTTGACAGCCCGGAGTCTGTCGGAAAGATAAGGCTTTATATGCTTCAATAATATCCTAGAGCAAAATAACAGCTACTGTTGAGCACTGATTTATGTAACACCCCAGTGTACTGGGCACCGTTGTTTATGAGATCCCAGTGAAATAGATATTATTATCATCTTTGTTCCCAAGATTATAAAGTTGAGAGCAAGAACAGTGGGGTAACTCGTCCAGTGTCAATTATCTAGTGCATGTTTAAGCTTGCATAAAGCCCAGATATATTTGACTCCCATCTGTAGTCATGGCCACTGTCCCTGTTGCTCTTGAATAAAAGATTGAGGGATCTGTCTTAACCTGTTCAGGCTGCATAAAAAAATCTATAAACTGAGTGGGTGGCTTATGAACAACAGAGATTTGTTTCTCATATTTCTGAAGGCTGGCAAGTCTAAGATCAAGATAGATTTGCTGTCTAAAGAGAGCCCACTTTCTGGCATATAAATGTCATCTTCTTGCTGTGTCCTCCCATGGTGGAGGGGGCGAGGGTCTTTCTGGGGTCTCTTTTTATTTTTTTATTTTTATTTATTGATTTTCTTTTTTGAGACGGAGTCTCGCACTGTCACCCTGGCGGGACTGCAATGGCATGATCTTGGCTCACTGCAACCTCTGCCTCCCGGGTTCAAGCAATTCTCCTGCCTCAGCCTCCCAAGTAGCTGGGATTACAGGTGCACACCACCACATCCAGCTAATTTTTTGTACTTTTAGTAGAGACAGTGTTTCACTATTTTGGCCATGCTGGTCTCGAACTCCTGACCTCGTGATCTGCCTGCCTTGGCCTTCCAAAGTGCTGGAATTACAGGCATGAGCCACCGTGCCTGGCCTGGGGTCTCTTTTATAAGGATACTCATCCCGTTAGTGCCATTAGCTCTGCCCTCATGATCTGGTTGCCTCTAAAAGGCCCTGCCTCCTAATACCATCACGTTGGTGGTTCGGTTTTCAACATATGAGTTTTGTGGAGCACAAATATTCGGAACATAGCAGGATCCAATGATTAATTCATTCTGTGAATTGTTACTTGTCCTACAAATATGACACAGTGTTACCTTAGAACATTAATTAACTGTGACCTGCTCTTC
>NW_012108530.1:611906-612803 GCF_000951045.1 Mandrillus leucophaeus | reverse complement strand
CCGGCTTCTTCAGTTGACCACACTACCATAGACCAAGAAGTTCTTGCAGTAGTGCAGGCTAGACATGTTGTCAGCTCTGATGAGGGTCTAGCAGCAGAGATGGAAAAAGGCAGAGAGATTAAAGATGGATTAAGGAGCTAAGATCATCAAGACTTGGTGATGTGCTTGTCATCTTTGAGGGTCCAGCTTAAATATCTCATATCCATGTAGTTTTTCCTCTATGCATTTCTTACAAAACATGTTTCTCATTTGTGCTCTCATAGTTCATAGTGCATACTCCAATGTGTCACTTTCTGTTTATCTATCTAAATCTTCCACTGAGTCATGATCTGAAGGGAGAGATAATGTCTGATGTCTCTTAGTATTACTAACATCCAGTGCCCAACTTAGTGAAGGGAGAAAGGTGCGAAAAAAAGGAAGAAAAGTCTTCATTAAAATATACATATGAATCTTGAACTAGATGTTGACCTCAAAACAAACCTCACAAATGCCTGGCATTGTAGGCATACCAGAGACCCTTAGGTCCATCCTAGCTACTTGTTGTGTCCTTGACTGTGTGACATCACTGTAATCAGTATCTCAAATGACAGGGGACAGCTGCCTTATAATTGGGTAACTGTTTCCCATTTGACCAGGGAAACATAAAAATGAACACCCCTACCGACTACCATTCCTCAGGCAGAAATTGAGGAGGACAAAGTGCCTTGGGTCCTTTTATGCCATAAACTTGAAACTTTGTCAAGATCTCTGTGTAAAGAGAGCTGCCTTTAAGAGTCGTGTGAGTTGGCACTGAGCCTGTTTTCCTTCTCTCAGGTCCCTAAAGAGCATAATTTGAAAACACAGGATGAAGGAAAGAAACCAATACAACCCCATGTAATCATGTGGCACACTCACTCC